>NW_010417403.1:20103-21747 GCF_000710305.1 Buceros rhinoceros silvestris | reverse complement strand
CAGCGAGGGGAACTTGCCTGTGCCAATGATCCGTTCAATTTTAACACTCGCGTTGTCCAGCTCTTTGGCGAAGAGGTGCACGGCCTGCATGGGGTCCTCACACGTGTCAGGGTCAATGTACGTCCTCCTGGTTGGGATTTTAACTGCAGGAAAGGCAGAAAGGGTGCGTGAAAATGGGTCAGCAGAGATACCGCCTGCCTGTCCCCGGAAACCCCCTTGCAGGTCATCCCCTCCAGGTCTGCTGGCAGGACTCACTGCCACCTTTAATAAGCAAAGCCAGAGACTCAGCTTTAAGTTGCTAGGAAACTTCTTATGGGATTAAATTAACCTAATTGCTTTGCTCGCTGCTGCAAGCCTGGGTGAAAGGAGAGCAGCCCCTGCACTCTAGCATAGCTCCCTCCAGCACTGAGCCCATCCACCGCCCATGCTAACCCTTGAGTATCCAAACCACCTCCACTCCCAAGACCTCTCGCAGAGAGAATTCTAGGAATGAACAACCACATTCCAGGCCCCTTCGATGAGCAGCGTGGGCAGACAACACCTCCCGCAGGCACCCACAGTCCTGCGGCGCGGTGAGTGACCCTGCCCAGGCGCACGTCCAGGAGAACCTGCGGAACAGACCTGACTGGAGCCCTTCAGAGCCCTGGTGGGGAAACAGCCGCTCGCTTGCTGGGGCTTCCCCAAAGCCCTGCTGTGCCTTTCCCAAGAACAGCCAAAACTGTTTGAAGCCCATCAGCTCTGCTGCTCACCGGGGCCCTGCTAGAGCACTGCCGCGTCTCCTCCTCACCTGGGCAAGGCAAGGAGGATGACAGATGTTTTGCACAAGATGCTCAGTCTGCCCAGGGCCAGTGCACGGAAAACAGCCGAGCAGATTGCTCCAGGAAGGGGTCACCCCACACAAGGCTTCCCTTCCACCTCGGCTCCATTCGCCTTCCCAAGACTGGGAGGCTGCTGCGCTCTCCTCGCCCCACATAGCAAACCTTTGGCAAACTCCTGAGGGCAGCTCGGCAGCACGAGGCCCTTCAGAGCCACTGAAACTGCCAAGCTGCATCCGAGAGGCATGCAGGCTCTGCTGCCTCTGAAATGTGTCGGGGAGCAGGAGAGCATGTGTATGCTTCACAGGCATATGCCAGGAATCAAACCAACTCACCAGTCCTGACATCTGGATTTCCATTGACAACTGTTGTCTGCAAAATTACTGCTGCTCGATAACCAAGACTAGCCCCAGAAAACAGAGCTGTAGTCTCGTGTTTGTGAAAAGCTGATGGAATAATTCATAGGCCCCTTGGAAACGTGGAGGCATCCCCATTTCCTTTGGCACGGCAGTGACCCGTGTGCGGGAAGGACGGACACCAGCTTATGAAGCTGTCAAGCCACCGTCCCCAGAGAGCCCCGTGGTGCTGAGCCCCTGCTCTGGGGTAATGCGGGATGACAACTCTTCAGAAAGAAAGGACTGGGGGCTGCGTCGTCAGGAGCTGAGTTATAAATAGCAACAAAACCAGGGATCCCCAGTCGCTCAGGCTGGCCACAGCAACCAGGCTTCACTTACAATGGAAGTAGAGCTCCTCATCCCCATCCTGGCTGGCTTTGCTGTACCCGCACTGTCTGCAACAAGAATGGACACACGCCGTTACCCAGGCAGCA
>NW_010417403.1:18073-19905 GCF_000710305.1 Buceros rhinoceros silvestris | reverse complement strand
CTTCAACCCAGCTCCCACGCTGAGAGCCGGCGCTGCCCAAGCGCCCAAGAGCCCCTGCTGCAGGGACAAATCCTCAGTCCTCCCACCCTGCCCCAACCCACACCTCCCCAGCCCCTGCCCCAGCCCCACTCACCTCCTCCAGACCATCACGCCGATCACTATGGACACCAGCACTGTCAGCACCGTGATGACCACCACCACGATGATGAGGATGGGGTTCTGCTCGCTGGAGGCCACTGTCACTGTGGGAGGGAAGCAGAGCAGGTTGGCAGCGCAGCCTGGGGCAGGTCTGAGGCATGGGGCAGCCCCAGCCACCCCTCCCAGTGCTGGCCTGCGACCCCCCGCAAGGCTGTGGGACAATTCATCCACAGGGCCAGGCTACACCTCGCCACCCTCACAGCAATTCACATTCCCATTCAGTTTTAAAAGCTTGAGTTGGTGCGATCAGACCACGGTGCCCGGGCAGCGCTGCAGGTGCGGACGGAGCAACCCCCTGCCACGCCAGCCCGGGCTCCTGGTTTTGTTCGTCAGCGCTGAGGAAAGGCTCCTGTTTATAGGAAGGACATATTAAAATTTATGGCTTACAAATAGTTTTCCTTCATCACATTAATCCCTTTCCTTCCTGCTTTTGCAAACAGGAGTATTAGAAAGCTACATTCTATATAAAAATTTTATTGGCTTCAATTCATTCCGCAAGTATCTTCTGTGTGGCAAATGGATGCAATTTAAAGCCCTGTTAAACACAATCTGTGAGAGTCGTACTGAGCCAGCCGTCTCAGGGCTTTCATTTCCAGCCAGGGTGGGTTATTAAGCTGAAGCCCTCCACCTCTCCAAGCCCTCTTTTAGTCAGCGAAATGAGATGCTTCTGGACTACAGTTATGAATGGAACTGTGAAGAGGAAAAGCCCCAGCAAATAACACTGAAGCTGGATGACCTTACTCAGCCAAGCGGCTAACAAGCCAAGTGCCTGCCGAGCCAGGATGGCCATGGGGTAACCAGTCATCTCCTACCTGAGGCACGCATCCAAGGCCAGCTGGATCTCCAGGCTGGCCCTGCCTCTCCTGCAGCACCCGCTGCAGGCTGCGCAGCCCCGCAGAGCTGGGCAGAACCATGCCCTCCGCAGCTGTGCTACCAGGGGCCAACACTTGCTCCCTTCCAGCACCTGTTTGGCAGCCCCACAAAAGGGACCCGGTGAGACCTGTTCCAGCACCAATGTCACGCCAAGGCAGGACAACCCCCAGCTGTTCTGGCTCTGCCAAGCACCTTCTCGGCAATCTCAGCCGAAGAGCGGAGGCTCTATCCCCAGCCTCCACACCAGAGGCTGGCTGCCCTCACTGATGCTGCCTGAGAAGAGCGAGGACAGACACCCCCAGCACAAGCTGACCAGCAGGAGCAACCTTGTTAAAATCGAATCAGAAAATGCAATTAAAAGCATGTCCTGGGAAGTACCTGCTCTTAGAGGCAGAGCGGCAGAACCAGAGGAACAGATGCTGTTCCACGAAACACAGAGCATCTGGAGCAGGAGCATCCCCACGACTCGGCTCAAAGAGCCTTAGGTCTGCAGGTGTCTGTGTACGAGACAAGCCTTGACAACACTTACACTCTGCCAGCGTCTCCACTTCAATACTAGGGCTGTAGTTTCCATAGTCTGGTGAGGAAGACGTCCGGATTTGGAAAATGTAGAGGGTGCCAGGCTTCAGGTTATTGACCGTCACAGCTGTTGATGTGGTTTTCACAGTCGAGTAACTTTGATCTCTCTGATCCTGTGAAATAACGAGATACTCAAGATCTAGCGGGACTGACAGCTGTGCCACGGAGCGGGCACAGCACGG
>NW_010417403.1:16305-17956 GCF_000710305.1 Buceros rhinoceros silvestris | reverse complement strand
GGGCCGCGCGACGGCTATATCCTCGCCTCGCCTCTGGGTCCCATAAGGACAGACCATCCAAACATAAAACCCTCCACAGAAGGAATACATTTGCTAGATGTCTCATTAATAGAAATTACACGGAAAGGTCGCACGAACTGGCAGATGGAGCCAGATGACGCGTTGTGAAAACAGGCGGAGGACAGGGTGGCGGGGAGCAGCTGTGCCAGCCTGCACGGCCCCTTCCCTCCTGTCCACCCCCACCCCAGGGCTCAGCTGCTGCCGCTGCCCGACCCCTTCCCACTCCCCTGCCACAGCTGCTCGAGCCCTGCCATAAACAGGGGCATATCAGCACCCGCGGAGCAGCCGAAGCCGGCAGGTGGGTTTGCCAACAGGTCCTGGTCCTGGGGTTTATCCGCTTGCCCGTCGACCTGCAGATCCCTCTGCCTCAACAAAGGGAGAGCGTGACGGGCAGGTGGCTGCACCCGGCTGGTCCCGGACCAGCCCCGACGAGCGTCTTGGCCCTGCAGCCTCGTGTAGGCGCAGCCGTTCCCCGCGCTGCTCCCAGGGCCATCGCTGTGAAATGAGTTTCCCATTTGACACGCTTTTCCCCTTGAATCTCCATAAAGTGCAACTTTAAAAGCAAAGATTAGAACTAAGGTGATTTTCCTGTCAGCATCAAGAGCCTCATTGCAGTGAATAACTGTTAAACCATAGTTTGAATTTCCTACCCAAGCAGGACGGTTCCTCGTTCCACGTACCCCGAGCACCTCACCGCTGCAGCCCATTTGCACTGGAATTACTGTCTTGGGCTTCAGCGTTTGCCCTCCCCCACAGATTCCTCCGTTCAAATCTACCAGATACTGAAAATCACATTAATATGAATCAGCTTCAAAGCAGCTTGTTTCCCAACGCAGAACGCCAACACGTCACCTGCACGGTTTGCTTGACGTGTAATCAGTTTCATAACGAGCCTGAGCACACGCAGATAAGGTAATTTGCAGAACTGTGTCATAAACTGCATTTATTTTGATTTAGAGCATTGTCCCTGCTCTCTACCCACCAAAATTTCTTCTGAAATTCTCAACCCACCGTGCCTGTCAAAGTACAGCTATTTTTAAAACGAGGAGACTGTCACGAGAATGTTTGCTTGTGTCCCCTCCCACGAGGGAGACTCATGGCTCACCAAAGTCTGGGGTTCGGTGGCACTCAGTCCTAAACCAGTGAAAACCAGACGGTCCAACACTTTCCCAGACAGCAGGCTCTGCACAGAGGTGTCGTCCCAGCGATGATTTAGAGAGCCGGTATTGTTTAGCAGTCCCTGACTAGCTGGCTGATGGCAAGCACCCAAACCTCCGATTTCTAAAGTCCTTGAAAAAAGCCATTCAATGCATTAAAAAATAAAGAATGAATGGAAATTATTAGCTTTACTACTTCTCCCAGGGAGATGTCAACATTAGGGCTGGATGAAATCTTGCTACACAGATGGGGGGAAAAGCCACCAATTAACATATACTCTACAAATAATCCAAACTTCCCAGATCTTGCAAAAGCAGATTGTGTAACACTGTCGGAGAGGAAGAGACCTCACTGGCCCCATTTGAAGCCCTCCTCTTACTTTCAGGGGCCAGTAAAGTCTTCACAACGGCACCGTCTGCAGACAGGCACTCCC
>NW_010417403.1:15303-16203 GCF_000710305.1 Buceros rhinoceros silvestris | reverse complement strand
CCCTCCCCCGCCACTCAATCTTCACACGGCGGGTGGTTGACTGTGACCGGGAGCGGTGGCACCCGCAGCACCCACCGCACCCGCAGCCCACCCTGCACCCGCGTGCAGACCTGGCCGGCGAGGAAGTGCCCGGGAGTCAGCCAGAGAGGGCTGGAGCACGACTGAGAGCTGGAGCCAGTCCCCAGAGCCTACCTTCTCATAGTACTTGACCTCGTACTCGGTGCCGTTGGTGGTGGGGAAGCCCGGCTCCTGCCACGACAAGGAGATGCTCTTCTGCTCAACCTTATCCGTGCGGATGTCGGTGACAGGAGCCGCCGCTGAAAGAGCAGAGCGGAAAGCAGCAGGTGACCACGGTGCTGCGACAGCAGAGCATCCCCCTGCTCCACACCCCCTCCACTGCCAGCAGCACCCAAACCTCCCGGCACTCACCCAGCGCAGAGCCCTGGGGACACAGCGGTGACATGGGGAGACGCAACACTCTGCTTGCTTTGGTTCTGAGCAGCTGAATAAATGTGACCAGGAGATCATGCGTTACAAGGGATTCTATCTCTATCCTCATAGTGGTCTTGGCTGCGATTCCCACCTCAGCACGGACGTGTTCAGTTGTGGTCACTCCAGTACTGCTCCCGCCCTGTGACGCTGCAGTAAAAACTTCAGCCATTTAAACAGCTGAAGAGTTGCCGCTTCTGCAGACACCAGTCCCCCTGCTCTGAATCAGGACTGAAACGAGGCAAACTTGAAGCTGGTAATCCTCCAGCAGGAGAAGATGGAGGTAAAGATACAACAGCTTTGTAATTGGGGGCAGCTGTCCGAAAACGAACAAAAACCCCTAATTGCACCCTCCATCCGTGGTGCCGCAGAGGGGTCTGAGCGCTGGCTGACGTCCAGCGCTCTGAACCT
>NW_010417403.1:14657-15075 GCF_000710305.1 Buceros rhinoceros silvestris | reverse complement strand
CCCCGCCGCAGGCAGCTGGAGGAGGGGAGAGCTGCCTGCCCTGCCCGCTGTCGAGCACGGGGCCGGTGCCTGGGAGCTGGCTGCTTGTTTCTAGTTAGCACATGCTCCATGCTGAATCTTCTCCCTGGCACGTGTGTGCCCGTTTAGTCCATCTCACTATGCAAGAAGCGCTTGCCAGCTCTTCCCACTTTAACCAGCTTTGGCTCCGAACGAGCTGCCTCCTCTGGCACACAGCAGGCAGCTCGCTGGCCCCAGCTGCCCGCGGGTCTGCCTGCCTCACTCTGCTGCACTCACCTCCACTTCCGCAGAGCCTCCTCCGCACCATCTCCACCCCTGGCCCCCTTCTCCTGCCCTCAAGCCACCGTCCTGCGCTCCATGCCCGTACAGCTGACGGGCGGTGGCACTGCCCACACCGGGC
>NW_010417403.1:11231-14495 GCF_000710305.1 Buceros rhinoceros silvestris | reverse complement strand
AGCCTCTGCCTCCTGCTCCAGCAGAGCCAGCTGGACCCGTCAGACTGTCTGCAGCATCTCAGGAGCCAGCCAAGGACATGGCATCTCCCGACCACCCAGAGAAGCCGCAGCGGCTCAGATGCAATGATCTGCCCATGGCTGGGGCATTCACCAGCAAGAGCAGCGAGAAAGGGGCTGCTTGAGTCATTCTAGGATGTTGGTGTCTTCACTGCAAAGGTGCTTTTCAAGAAAGACACTCAATATTTTAGTAGGAAAATTAAACTTTGTACCTGGTGCCTTGATAAAAAGCTTCTGCTGGAGCCCCTCTTGTTGTGCTTTGGATTTATTAAAGAGAAAATTAGGATTGATTAGGAAAACTGACCTTCCTGGGGCTGAACACACCCAGTAGAGTCTTCCCAGCTGTCTCAGGCAGTGCCACAAGCTGTCCTTGCTGGGGACAGAAAGACTCTGGCCAAGGAGAGAACGGGGAACGGCAGAAAAGCCTCTCATAGCTGTGGCTCTGGGCTGCCCAGCCGGGCCACAGCTGGAAGAGAGATCCTGACACAAGGAAGTGTGGTCCTGGATCACTCTGGGAAGCACCAGAACCAGGAAGAACTGGAGGTGAAGGGGCTGAAGTGGCTGATTCATGCATTTACACCAGCAGCCCTGCAGCAGGCACAGTGAAAGCTGCTTGGGGAGACAGGCTGTTTCTAGCTTGTCCTGCTTCTCCATCAGATCAGGACGTTTGCTGGACCTTGGCTGTCCCACAGAGACTCCCATGGAGACGAACAAGTCCCTGGAAAGAAAACTTAAGTACCTGTGAAATTTTGCATTTATTACTTAGCTTATTAATCTTTGCTGAAGGAAAAAGCCCTCCTGATGTTTTATTCATGATGATTTGCTCCTCGATTCCAAGTCCCTTCGGCTTCTGCTGAAAGAGCGAGAGGACCCGGAGGGCAGCTGGGCACCCACAGCCCTGTACACAGCTCCTCTGCGGCCATCCAGCTGCGTGACATTCAACGTTTTTAAAAATAATTCTCCGAGTAAACACGCTGGCCCAGAGCCGACCTTCCAGGGGATACTGACCTGCCCACGAGTAAAGAGGGAGCGAGCGCCCCCCGAAGCTGTTAACGCTCCCACGAGGACTGGCAGGACGCGAGCCCGGGGGTCTGCACTGCGAATTCATGGTGTAAACACGTGCCGAGACCCGGCCTCCCATGTGCGGCGAAGGCTCCCTCCTCGGCCAGGCAGCGAGCACCCCTGGCACCAAGAGGACGCCCTGAGCCCTCCTGCGGCACTTCAGACACCAATAAGGAGTATGATCACGTTTGCCCCAGCTTGGCCCACTTCTGCTCCAAAGCTCGCAAATCACTCCCGATTCCCACCCGGCACGAGCCAGGTCGGGGCTGGCACAGGCTGTACTGTGGCATTTGCTGCTGGGGCGGAGCCGTGACAATGATTCTCACATCTAACACGTGTTCCAGTAAGACAAAAAAACAGAGAGAAATACTCTCGTCTTCCTGCATCAGTCTTACAGACACACTGACCCACAAGCACAGAACGCGCACGGGCAGGCTGCAGCTCCTGTTGCTGGGACAGTGGGGCGATCCCCACCACCAGCCTGTGGCCTCACCCCAGCGCACAGTGTTTCACAGAAGGACAAGCGACACGGGCCAGCCGTACACTTCACTTGGGGTTTGCTGCTGTCAGTTAAGTGCTCCTCGCTGTTTCATACGATCTCCATCAATAAAATATCACACAGATGCCCTCCTGTATCTCCGAATCTGGCAAACCGACTGGAGAAACCCGAACGAGTGCTCCTGACTGTTAACAAAGCCATCAGGAAAAATCACACTCACTTAGTGACGGGCTGTAGAGCAGAACCCATGGTACATGCCAGAAAAGCAGGCACTAGCCTCCAACATGTTTAAAAGGCATTAAAGAAAATCACACAGGCTATAAAGCATTTCACACTGTGGAAAAAATGTGTTTCCCATCAATATTTTAAACTCCCCTAACATTGCCTCTATTCTGAAAAAGCAAATATTAAATTATTCACCACTCTGCCTGATTTTATAAACTCCACTCCCTCGAACGTGGGTTTACTCCTCTTAATTAACCAGCGTACCAGCAGGAAAGGCATGAAACTACTGGACACCGAGTCCCTCCTCTGACTGACCCACTGCACCCAAAACCAAAGGGGGCCCTTGGAGCGAGACAACACAAGTACTTGCGGATGGAGCTGAACCACGAGTGGCTGCAGGAAGAGCCCCTTTGGTGCCAGCTCTGGTTCCCACGCCCAGGCGTCTCCAGGACCGCTCTCCACAGAGCCGGAGCAGACAGCCACACAGCCAAGGAGCGGCCACGCAGCCCGCCTGCTGCTCCCCATATGGGGTGAGCGGCAGCCAGGTGGGCACAATCTGCCATGGCCACAGCATGGCTCGCACTGGGCAGAGCCAGCCTGTCCCCTATGACACCAGCAACTAACACCCCAGCACAGAAAACACACTGAGTCCTGCCCCAGGGTCTTTCCTTCTGAACCAGAGAAGCAGCCTGATCTGTTTCCGTGCAGGTCCTCCAGGTCTGGTTCTCACGGCACGCAGACCCTCACGCTGGAGTCGCCCATGCCGTGGACCCACCGTCCCCCCTGGCTGGGGCTGGTGCTGCACCAAGCAGGCACGCAGGAGCCCACCTCAGAGGCCCCGGCTCAGCACAGACCGCTGCTCCCCGGTCTCAGGAAGGAGAATGCATTTCAGCACCAGCTGCATTATTAATCTGCAACAGATTTAAAAGCCCTGTAAGGCAGGAGCCGATCCCTGCCGGGAATATAAATGACATCGTCCCAGAGCGTACATATTCATAGCTAATGCAGCTCTGCTCCTGCAGGTAAACAGCTACGTTCTCCCCTCAAACACTTTTATTTAGTCCCATGCTGGGGCCAGATTAGAAAAAACACAGTATTAATTTTGCCTCCTGCAGACTAAATAGCATCTTTTCTTTGCCCCTGCAAATACAACGTACAACAGCTAATTCCCTCTTGTGACTGCTGAAGGGGAAGGGTAGTGCGAAAGCTGCACTCGGAGCTCTCTTTGAAGGAGCGGGGATCTGATCGCTAAATCAGGTCTGCTTTCTGGGTTTAATTTTTCCTCTGAATCTGCGTATCTGCAGCCAGAGCTTCCCTGCTGCTGCAGATGCCTTCCCGGGGCCCATCGTGTGGCAGCCGCTGAGGAAGTCACTGCTGCCGCGGGCACCCCCGGTCGCCCTTCCTCCTCACCTCTGGCCCCA
>NW_010417403.1:9304-11198 GCF_000710305.1 Buceros rhinoceros silvestris | reverse complement strand
CCAGGCCTCCCCTGCTGCTGCAGATGCCTCCCCGGGCCCCATCGTGTGGCAGCCGCTGAGGAAGTCACTGCTGCTGCGGGCACCCCCGGTCGCCCTTCCTCCTCACCTCTGGCCCCAGCCCGCACTTCTGAGATGGGCTCCTGGGCTCAGGGCTCGGTGGGGACGGCACGCTCTGCAGAGCGGCTCTGCAACCCATCCCTGCCAGCCATGGCTCCGTGTCCTGCAGGCACCAGTCCCTCCTCACAGCGGAGGGTGTAACAGGCAAACTGCGCTGGGAAGCCACCCCCGGGAGATGACCTGCTCCCTCTCTTTGGTGACAGACGCAGGTTAATTGTCACCGTCACTTCTTGCCCACAGGACCTGGGCCACCTGGGCACCTGCCATGGAGCAGCTCCAGCTGGTGCTGCCCCGGAGAGGGGGCACCTTCAACCACAAAAAATAAGTGGAAGAAACTTCTCGAGCCTCGGCTGCTCAGTTAATTCTGAGCCAGCATCTGCATCCAGAGACTTGACAGTTGACAAGAGACACTGATTTTGAACTGAGCACGAGATTAATTATGCCATATTCTTGATGCATATTTCAGTTCCCTCAGGAGCACGCAGTGTGGAGCGTGGGGGTGAGAATGCCACTTGCCCAGAAGAAAAGCTGTATTAGATGGACAAATGGCTAGAGCATGGCCTGGTATCACGGACTTGTTGCTTCACTCACTATAGAGGACGGGACACTTGCTGCCCTTACCCGGCCTCTTGTCCCTGGCTCAGACCTGAAGCTCCAGGCAAGGAGGCAGCTCCTGAGCACCCACCCCTCTGAAGGAACAGCTGGAGGAACAGCTCGTTATTAGACCTCAGTGAGCTCACCCCTCCCGAGCTTGTACGCTGGCTCAGGAATAGTCTGAGCTCAGGAGACAGAAGATCTTCCCAGAGCTAAATCCATCCTTGAACAGCAAAGATCCTAATGAGGAATGACACCTCCACCGAAGAGCAGTCTGCAGCACAGCATCCACCCAACGGATTCTCAGAAATTACGGTGTGAGGGGAGAGAAAGCAACAACACACGCAAAAACATTTGATCAAGTGGTGGGAAAATTATTTATAACAAGATCAAAGTTTAATCTCTTCAGATGAAATTGTTGGGCAATTCCTGCCAAGAGGTATGTGAGGATCATCTGTCTCCATTAACAATGGCTTGGCAAAGGGTTTTCATGCAAATTAATAACGTAACCGCAGGGGAAGAGACAAGGACACAACAAGCCAGCACTGACTTTCCTGAGGCACCACAAACAACTGCAGAAGGACCAAACCCGTCCACCCAGCCAGGGCCCCGTCTACGGGGCAGACTGGGCACTCGCTTCCCCTCACACAAGCAAAGCCAAACGTGAAGCGGGAAAGGACGTGTGCTGTGAGCCAGCGCAGCAGGAGGCAATGGGGCCACGTGCCCTCCAGCAGAGCCAGCTCCTCGCTGCCCTGTGGCACCAACCAAAACCTCCCCTGTCCTGCCTGTGCTGCTCCCCACCGCTGAGCACCACGTCTGTGCCACCAGAGCAAACTGAGAGGAAGCGGGGCACTGCCGTGGCACTGGGAGCGCAGAGCCCGAGGACGGTGCCCACGCCACCCCCAGACCCTGCATCCTCCCGGTGATGAAGGCACAGACCTGGCCGCTGGCCCGTACACCCCAGAGGCGACACATGGGCATAAGACAGCTCGGGCAACTGCCGACTGGGTGCAATGGGGACAAGGCAGCAATAGCCTTCAGCGGACGAGTGCGTTACGTGGCAGCCATACCTGAGATGCCGGTGGAGATGTTGACCTCAGCGTACTGCTGACCCGACAGCGGGCTGACGCCCGAGACGCCATTGACAGCCGCCACGCGGATGGTGGAGTTGACATGGGGCAGC
>NW_010417403.1:0-9100 GCF_000710305.1 Buceros rhinoceros silvestris | reverse complement strand
CCCCCGCCCCGCTCCCCGACTGTTCACAGCGGCCCCGCAGAACCGCCGGGCACCGGCCACACCACAGGCTGTAGGTCAGGTCGCTCCGGCCGCCCGCGTCGGCAGGGGGACTCCACTCCAGGACCCCCCGCCCCGCTCCCCGACTGTTCACAGCGGCCCCGCAGAACCGCCGGGCACCGGCCACACCACAGGCTGTAGGTCAGGTCGCTCCGGCCGCCCGCGTCGGCAGGGGGACTCCACTCCAGGACCAGTGACGACTGCCTCAGGCTGTAGACCAGGTTCCTTGGGGCAGAGGGTGGACCTGGAAGCAGAAGAGTGTCTGTGCATGGGTACCAGGACAGCCAGGCACTGCCCAGGGAGGAGGGAAACCTATGGGTCCTCTGGGAGCAGCAGCATGGGGACCGGTGGGGACACCAGACAGAGGATACCCACCAGAGGGATGTTTACGCACAGCTCACACACCCATGAAAGCACTCGGCCAGACCCAGCACCTCCCCAGGGTCTGGCTGCAAAGGGCCCAGAAGCCCAGCGCTGGTCAGACACTGCCCAGCCACGCTCGCTCCTGGGCAGAGCGGGAGGGTTTCTTGCCGCTGGGCAGGCAGTTGTACGGCATCCATCACTGGAGTAGCTGGAGTCCAATCCAATTAACTAGAGGCCATTTAATTAAAATCTGTGAACTATATTGACTAAATGACCGTGCCCTAGTTTCAACGGGAAGACTGCAGCCCGACCACACGTCTCTCTCACGAGACTGCAGCCTGCGAGCTCCGTGGTGAAGGGAAGTCCCTCCATCCCCTCCCCGGTGCAGACGGGCTCTTCCAAGGACAGGCATGCCTCGGCGCAGCCCCCACGGGCCAGCACAGCACACTGGCAGGGGACAGCCTCAGAGGGCTGCCCGGACAGCCGCCCGGCTCTGCGCTGATGGACAGACACCGCGGCTGGAGCCCTCTTTCCTTGCTGTACAAAAAGCTGCCGCTTCAGCGAGACGTACGTGTGCAGGAGGCAGATGGTGGGTCTGATGGTGACCTGGAGTAGTTCTTCTGGCACGAACAGAACGTGGAGGCTTCCTCATGCGTGAAGCTGTGCTCAGGGCAAGGAGAGCAGAGAGGGAGCCGGAGGGAAAGCTTGTAAAATCCGGGAAGGCAAGCTGAAAAGACAAAGAGAAGAAGTTACGGGAGAACACCACAAGGTGAACGTGGGGCACATTTGATGACTGCATTTCCCCGTTTCCTGGGCCATCCTTTGCCTGCCCCTGGCCAGATACCACCCTCCAAGCTACTTTCCCTGAGCACCTGCATGATCTTGGCACCAAGAGAGACGTGCCTTTGGTTTCACCCTGAGGGACATTCGGATGCTGTAGCTCTGCGCTGACTTCCAGGCTGGAGGATTCTTTCAAGGGGGGCTGGAGGAACAGTCAGATATCAGCTGGGGCAACATGTGAAGGGATCTGGGGGTTCTGGAGGGACATGAGGGGAACAGTGTGGCTGCAGAAAGATGCAGGATATGGAAAATACACGGCTTAGGGTTCAGAGTCAGGTGAGCAGAGCAGAAATGACATGGGCACCACAGCAACACTCAGCAGCAACCCCCAAAGGAGAGGAATATTGAAAACGGAGAAGCTGGAGACCTCATCAGACACCAGAGCTTCACATACAAACCTAAGTCACAAGGCCATGTCACAGGCAGCTACAGCTTTATCCGTGTGTATTACACAGCAGCCACTGTGGGCAGTGCGGTATGTGCTGAAGTTAAACAACAACAGTAGAAATTTGCTTTTATAGGTCATGCGCAGGCTTTCCGTATCCTTTGGAAAGTACCTTTGACACACAGACAAACAAGTAACTCACACACCAGTCAAGGGTTTGCTGATCTTCACCACAAGCAGCATGCAGCCTGCAAGCAATGCTCCCAGCAGGACCCCAGGAGCTAGTTCTGCAGGACAGACTTACCGCTTCACCACAACAACCACAGAAAGGCTGCAAAGCTCCATAGAGCAGTTTGCAACAGCTTCAGTTTGACCCTTAAAACATCTGAGAAGGAAGCAGCCTGCACAGAAACATGTGCCTGTCCTTGGGACAGGTAGGCACAGGGGTCCCCTTGGGCCAGCAGCCCCTGTGCGCCCAGGGGAGACCCCTAGCAGGGCCAGTCCCAGGGGTGGGGGTTTGTCTCAGCTGCATTTCAAGCCAAGCAGAAGCGCTCATGTTTTGCTTGACTTCTTCATCTTCTTGATGTGGTGCTGCTGTCTGCTACCCCTTCATCAGCTCCCTGAACGTTTAAACTTAATCACTTGTAAAGTTCCTAGATGAACAGCTCCACTACGGCAGTCCCCTCTCTTATCATTTTTAAGGAGCTGGCTGCTGAGACTGTTCCTGTTAAAGCAGATTATTCCAGTGCACTCTGGTTCATTAATTTTTAGCATGATATAAAACTGGCAGCTACAGCTGTGATCTGAGGACAAAGCACTAGACACCGCACAGGCAGAGAGCATCCTTCCCTGGGATGCTGAAAACTGCCGAATGTTTAAGGGCAGGTTATTTCACCTACCACAAAGCCTTTAGAAATTCAGTGCCCCGCAGTCACACGTGGGCAGGGACGGCAGTGCCGTGGCTGAGGTTTGTGGCCACAGCAGTTCCCTCATCCCCTGGCTGCTGGCAGACAACAGACAGCAGCTTGGCAGAGCCAAGAGCAGCAACAGACATCAGATATTTTTGCATTTCTTGCATAACAGATACAGCCTTTCCAGAGCTGCCTGAAAGCCCTGCTCCTTGCCAGACAGGATGTTGTGCTGCCCTGTCACCCAGTGTAACCAAAGTCTGCAGAAAGCAACAGATTTCTCCTCCTCAAGCCCATTCCAGTCCTGCCCAAGTAATGAAGATTGAAGTAATTCCATATGGAATGGAAACTGCAACTTCCCAACTGACATGGGCGCGACGTTACAGTTCTATCGCAAAGCTCAAGGGTTAAATTGTAAAAATGCGGAGTAAAAAACCCTCAAAACTTTTAGAATATGAGGGAATCAAAATCTGCAGATTATTCCCCGGCTCCTCTCGGCCGTGGTTCCCAGCTGGACAGGACAAGCCTCATCAGTAGGGTCTTGCTCTGAGCTGGTGACCGAGCGGTGGTCCCCGGAGATGCGCAGGCGCTTCTGTCTGCCCGATCCGACCCATCTGCAATGCTGGCACTGGGCAAGATGACCCACGTGCCAGCAGCCCTCGCAGCTCTCGCCAGCTGCACGGGGAGCCCAGACCCTTCACCGGCTGTATCTGCCAGACAGCCAGCGCATCGTCTCCTGAAAGGGGCTGAGGAGGGTTTTCTAGGAAAACGTGTTTCTAGGAAGAAGAATCAACATTTGCTCCTTGATCTTACAAACTCTTGTCAACAGCTGCTGCCAGTATGGGATGGGAGAGCCTGCGGCTGGGTGCTCAGCTCTCCGCAGCCTGAGTGCCTGCAGTAGCAGATAAAGCCAACCTTTAAATGCACGGTCTTCACACCCCGCAGAGACCAACACAGCGAGCCACGAAGCACGGCAAACATCACTGCCTACCTGGGGCGCTAGGTAAAGCAGGAAAATCGAGCTAACGTTCAAATCACTCCCAAGACTTCCAGCTTCCTCTCGGTATTTGAGAAACCAAAACTAACGTACATTAAAAAATGGAGAGGCAGTTTGCTTCTCCCTTCTGTTAGGCAGCACTCACCACGATGCGGGGCAGAAATACCAGCAGTGCCCTGCTGGAGCACCCAACCCGCCGCATGCCCGGCGCACAGCCACCTCAGAGAGCAGACACCAGAGAGCCCGTCCCGCCGCGGCACAGGCAGCAGCTGGACTTCAACAGAGCAGACACAGAAGTCTGAGCTCCCGTGAACGCTGGAGCGTTTCCTCCTGGCTCTGCAGAGCAGGGACCTGAGCGTGGGCCCACAGCCGGGGCTGCCGGAGAACCAGCCCTGCTTCCAGCACCTGGGGGGCACGGGGAGAGGTGCGCCCCGAGAGCAGAGCTGGGATGGGGGCTCGTGGGCTTCGGCGCTGCAGAGGCTGCATTGCCTGGAATCGTTCCCTTCATACCGGAGCTGCCTGGTTGGTCTACGCCCTCCTCAGCACTTAGCCGTAATGCCTTTGATGGGTCCTGCCTAGTTCTTTTTTCTCCCCAAACTCAGGTCAGCTTGTTGACCCACCAACCTTGCAGATATCATTGAAGAAAGAAAAAACCCACGAAGGACACTGCCTGCGTTAGCACTATCGAACTTCTTCACGTTGCTTTAACTCCTGCAGATAGCGGAAGAGCTCCGTGCGTGCCAGCATGGATCAATAACGCCTGCAGTTTTGCTCAAAACGCCTATACAGTCATTTATAATTAACACTACAACTCGGTTGTCTTCCAAAATCAATTCCTTTCCATTTTTTGTCATGAAATTGTATTTGACAAAGTTCATCTGCTTTTAACGTGTGTTAATTTTCTCTGCTGAAGCAGGCATTCATGAAAATGCTGTTTAGGAAAGACAGCAGCTGGGGGAAACAAGCAGCCGGCACTGAGGGGGTGCTGCAGCGAGAACCATTACAGCACCCTGGGGTCAAGGCGCCCCAGCAGACCCACAGTCCTCCTGGCAAAGGACGGACTCAAGCACCGAGCTCTTAGACTTGCATCCAGCTCTCACCTAGCAACAGCCAGACTTGCAACGGCAACCAGCAAAATAGGATTGGGAAAAAATACCAGACAAAACTGCACCGTCCTTATTACGGCGGTCCAGTTTTACCTGAGAAAGGTGAACTGCCCACCAGGCCCCCGCAGAACCCCGCTCCAGCAGGGCAGGGCAGGGCTCTGGCCGGACACACACAGGGCTTACCCCCAGCAGCACCCGGAACAGACGTGTCTGCTCCCAGGATTGACGGAACTCGAGGCACACCAAAGGTCTGCGCCAGCCCCTTCGAGCACCAGGGAAGAGGTCTTCTGCTCCGCACGCATGGGTCGCCACGCACTGCACCGACATCCATTTCTCATGTCTCTGCAAACCCACCCATCAGTCCCACAAAACACAAAGTTGTTCTCAACGCGTCTCTCAGGAGCTATCACTACCGCTGCCCCCTCCCCGGACCAGGCTGGCACATCCAGCCTCCATCAGTCTGAATTCCACTATCGAGCCAAGCAAGTCACTGTTTATTATGCCCTGAGCACTTCCTCGGTGCTGAAGAGAAGAGGTGCTCCGTGCCAGCGCAGCAGGAGGGGCAGGGCAGCAGCCCCCGAGGAGGAACAGAACAATCAGCATCAGAGCAGGACCCAGAAGGACGTTGTCAGCGAGCACCCACAGACAAGGACAAGCTGCCTGAAAGCAGGCAGGACACCTTGTGCAAAACACACCAACAGAGTAAGGTTTCAGCGGTGCATTGAGCTGGTGAAAGAGTCTTGTCAACAGCTGTCCTCGGGTAATAGAGAGGCTCCTGTCTTCCCTGACATGCTGGGTTTGCAATCTCGCCTCGTCTCATTGCAAAGACTGTAATCGATACTTTGCAGGCAGAGAGCGACGCCGTTACAGAGCCCACTGCGAGGAAGGGAAGGAAATCGTGTCCAATCTCCGCGCCGGTGCAAGAGGGACAAAGTCAGCGTGTGGGAGCGATCAATACAAGCGAGTGTGGGATCAAGTCTCCTGCTCCTCTTACCTGGGTACCTCACCTGCCACGATGGGTATTTCAGGCAGCGCCACGCGAGACAATTCCAACACAGTTTGTCTTCCACAAGCTTGGATTTTTAATAACTGCTTTTCAATAATACTTTTCAGCAGCCTACAGCTGCACCCAGCAGCTCCCAGCATCTCTGAAACCTTTAGGACAACGCTACTCTAAAATTTCTGCCCTTGTTAAATAATTTGAAGAGCACTGAAATGAAAACCTGTGTCCAGAGGCTAGATCTTTGTGCATCTCCAACAGTGAGCTCTTAATAGCTGAAATTAAATCCAGTTACTTAGTCCTGAAGAAAACTACATACCCGAGAAAATTTAGTAAGACAGTCTTGAAATATCTGAAAGAATGCACTTGCTTGCACTGAGCGCTGAAGGCAGTGCTGAACAGACCCTCGCTGCTATTTCTGCAGCAACGTTCCTCAAGGACACGCTGAAGCGGGGACATCCACTGAGCCAACCACAATTTACTGTTGTCTCATTCAGTTCCCTCATGTATCTACCAAACGATTCCCTGCAAAGGACTGGCTGACCCGCGTCCCCAGCACACCCGACTCCTGCCAAGTGCTCTATCTCACGCCAACGCCCTCAGCCGCGGGCAAGACACGTTTCCCCTGTATTTCACAGAGCAGCCAGCGCATCCATCTAGCAGCCAGGTATCTATAACCTAAGGCCTGACAAATATTCTGCAAACGAATTGAGATGCTTGTAATTTTCTGAGTAGTTTCCTCTAAAATTAAGTGTCCTGGAGTAATTTGTGTCTGGCTCTGCCACAATTTCCATAGCCATAATTACTTCAGACACACTGTGAAACAGCAATATAATATGCAATCCCTAATAATAAATATCTCCAAGCCTGAACATTACTCCAAAAGGAGACTGAAGAGAAAGCATATTTTACATGGGTGTTTCGTATGCGTGACTGATGGGAAGCAGCGTCTACCATAAGGCATTACAACGACCACAGTGGCTGCCACTAATGGGTGGGTGGACACGTATTCTCCAAATTGCTTTAGCACAAAGCCCTCTAGGTCCTCAAACTGCCTCTTTGCCCAGGTCACCAAGTGCTCCAGCATGTTCTGCTGGAACACAAGACCCAGGAGGAGAAAGCCAAACCATAATTCAGAAAGGAAACTTGCTCCGTGATTATTCCTTCAGCAACAGGCTCGGATTTACTGCCACAGCCCCCATTTCCCACCCCACAACTACCCAGCACAGCCAGAGTGTGCCTGACTCCAGCCCCAACCAGTGCTGCTAAACCTGCGCATCGGCACTGGCCCCGCGAGCGCGGCGTGTCCGCGCCAGACACCAGCGGCCGCATCAGCGATGAAAGTGAAACCTGCCACTTTGTGCAACTTAGAGAATCCCAGGAGAAAAAATAAACTGATTATGTGTAATACTCAAGCATCTCTCAGAAGATAAAATAAACTCCAAAAGCACACACAGGTTTGTAAGCTAATGTATAAAAGATGAAATAAAACAAAAGCCCCAAGCGCTGTATGTTTGGATCCATCTTTTTTGTATCTCAAGAGAGAAGCAGACCTTAGGATTCAGGAGGTATCTTTGCACTAAATAACAAAATACTGTCACTGATTACTCTAAATTTCTCTGACTTCCAATCGAACTATTTATTTTTCATCTAAGGACACTGTAGTGACACGATGCCTTGATGGGACACAAGCAACATACAGGAAAGCATCTCACCCACAGCACTTCCCACGCCCACCCCGAACTTGTGCTCAGCAAGGGCAAGCCCTGGCCATGCAGGCTGCTCGCCATGTCCAAAACCTCATCCAGGAGACAGCCTGCTCGGGAGTCTCCAGCCCACATCGCCTTCAGGTGCTTCCCCGCCGCCCTCTCTACTACCCAGCTCGCTGTCAGTAAGAGAGATGGTGTCTGCAGCTCTCAGGGCCAGGTCACTGCTTTGGGACTTCTTTTAATTCTTTAAAAATTCTGGCAAAGGCACTTGTTGGGGCAGTCTCCACGGGTGAGCATAGAACAAACATGTCCAGCACCAGAGTGATCTCTCCCCACATCAGCTTGGGAACTTGCGATGCTCAGCAGCAAAAGGCAAGCTCCAAAAGGGGAGGTACAACAGGACACAAATGGGAAGACTGGTTTTTCAAAAAGCAAACACTTTCTCTATTGCAGCATATCCCTTTGGAACAGAAAAATCAAGGACTTTACTCGAAACCTCTTTTTTACAGAAAAGCTTCCTTTTAGATTTGCTCAAAACATCAACCAAATTTATATCAAAGTAATGGCTGGCAGCAACAAAGAAACTGCTCTGTTTCACAGTATTTACAGCCGTGGTTTTGTCCACAAATCTACTGCTCACAACAGGCAGGATGATCTTCTCAAGGCTTTGCTTATCCGTTTGTTCCCCTGCAATTCAAGAAGCCAAGCACAGCAAAAGATAATATTGACTTTGCTGAGGTACCTGTATCGAGGCACAATCTGCTCTGAGAGGAGCGTTCTCACTGCTCACTGCCGCCGGGACCAGAACTTACAAGATTAAGTGACTGCAGGGGCGATTTGTGTTAGACTTGAGGAGAGCGAGGTGCTCGGACAGACCGCCCAGGCCAGCAGCAGAGGCATGGCTGGAGGATGGACACTGCCAGAGCCAATGCCGGGGAGACCTGGGCACCCCAGAGCCCCAACAGGCAGAAGAGGAGGGAGCAGTGTGGGTGCTGCCTTGGCACCAGCACAGTTCTGTAAGGGATTACTGGGGGGGGAGCTGAAAAAGGGTTACGAAAAGAGCAACAACGAAGGGCCACATCAGAATCCAGACTGTGCTGCCACAAATCTTGTCTCCTCGTTAACAGCAACAATCATAAGCTGCCATAAAGCACAATTACCCTGCACACAGTGGTAGGTTCTTCAGGCGATCACGGCCCTTACTAATGCACCCAGCCTGGTGAGGAGAGCGGACGGGCCGTTTCGGGTCCTCCGCTGGTCAGCAGACCACCGATGAACCCCACGGCAGAGCAGGAGCAGAGCAGGAGCGGAGCAGAGCAGAGCAGCTGTTTCTTGCCTGCTCACAGGGTCGAGCACTACATTTCGTATCGCCAGCAGTCACCATTAGCAAAGACTGCTTTCTTCTAATTAGCTTTGACTTGTGCTTTCCATCTTATCCCTGCCTTTCGAGACCAGCAGCCACGCCAGCTCGCCCTGTAAAGCCCCCAAAGCCTTTACGCCAGGGATGAAGACAGCACAGACAGAGCACAGCCCTCTTCAGCCAGAGGAGAGCTCCCTGGACACAGGCACGCTGGCTCGCACCAAGGGCCCTGCGCGTCGGAGCCCTCTCCAGAGGCGCCTGAGCCCTGCCAGGAAAAGGCTCCCTGGGAAGACTTGCTTCTAGCCCTCAGAAAACACCATTTCCGCAGCAGCAAAAGGTTATCTGAGTGAGAGAAATGTATAGGAATACCCGACA
>NW_010417402.1:20950-22428 GCF_000710305.1 Buceros rhinoceros silvestris | reverse complement strand
ATTTTAATTATAATTTTATTATAATTATTATCTTATGTGGCTTTTATCTTGTAAAATAATCACTGCAGGGCATAGTTTGGGTTTTGGAAACAAGAGCTATAAAGCCTATATGAGTTCTAATAAAGCCCAGAACTAAACATACCCCAAATTAATACAACCAACCAAAAAAAAAAAAGGGGGGGGGGCAGGCTTCAAGATTTTAAGAAAATTCCAATTGTGAAAGCATTTTGTGTCTGGGATCCATTTTGGTACGATACGCCATGGGAGCCTTAACAGACCTAGAGTTAGGGACACCAGAGATTTTATACATAAGAGCTCAGTAGTGACTGACAAAGAATTCAAGAAAACCCATGATTTTCTGATTCAGGTCAGCTTCACAGTCAGCCAACTTGGCGTCTATAATAACTAAGATTACCAAGAAGTCTGTGGAGGAATAACAGATGTGGCAGGTCACAGGCCATCAGAGATGTGGCACTACATCACTAGAGTAGCAAAATATTACATGTATCTTTGTCAGACCCACAACCTCTGTGAGATGCCGTGCAGGTATCAGACATCAGTTTCATTTCTTCAGAAGACTTGGTAATTCAAGAACAAACCTCCTTGGGTTGACAACATACCTGTTTTGGCCTCCTTAATATTAATAGAGCAAGACATCTTTAAAAAAAATCTCAAGATAATTCTGCTTTGCTTTTTCCATTGCACTATCCCAGTCCCACAGGAGACCCAGAAAAAATGTTACCCTACAGTCATAACAGGAACAAAAATAATTGCACTTTATCAGGGCTCCTCCCCATGGGGAAAAATCCTCTTTCATGCATTCTTTGACATCTAAGCAAAACTTCCAGCTGCTTCAAGCAGCTCGGGACCTCACTCTTAGTTTTGTAGAGCATATCAGTGTTACTGAAAGGCTACAAAGAAAGTCCAAACAACAAATAAAAAAGAGAGTGAGAGAGTAGTTTAACCACCGAGAAAACATGTGATACAGCATTTGAAACCAGAACTATCTTCCCTCATGATAGAAGGGCACCAGCTAGACTGTGGCACTCAAGCAATATCAACAGCAATGCCAAAAGATACGTGATAATGAGGAACAGCAATGTGTGCATTTCTGTGCTTTACAATGGAGCAAGAGTTTCTGAAACAAATGTTTCAAAGGCAGAAAAGCCCATGAAAACCGCTGATGTATAACTCAGCATGATGAGTGATAAATAACCATCTGGAATTTGCTCTGCAGTGTTTATTTATATTACGGTTTTTTATATTATAATCAAAACCTAAATTCAGATGCTTAAAATTTCCTTTACAACTATGTAACTATCTTAATACAGCTGATTCCACAACACTGCACTGGGAGTGCCTTCTCAGCTGACTGTCCTCACCAACTCCAAGTGAATCAGGATTGGAAAAGTCATTTTGACTTTAGTCCTTTAAATCGGTCTGCATGCTTTCTCTTTCTAACTCCCTGAAAGCCAGAA
>NW_010417402.1:11814-20852 GCF_000710305.1 Buceros rhinoceros silvestris | reverse complement strand
AGCCAAAAAAAAAAAAAAAAAAAAAAAGACAGAGATTGCTATTCAAGCAGAAGGCCAAGCAAAAATCCTGAACAGTGCAGGGCTGATAACTATGAACTACGACAGGGTGATTTTACACAGCCACGGCTATGATTACATCACAAATGGAAAATGAATGCGATATACAAATGGCGGGTATCGGAAAGAAAGAGCAGGACATCGTATGGTGAGATGTAAAACAGCTGGACCACACTACATAGGCATAAAGTCGTTTCAACAGGACTAAGTCCTACCAACCTCTAAACGTCCGCCAGACACCAGAAAGGAAATTAGTAACTTTATAAACACAAAAAAAAAAAGGAAAAAACCCACAAACCACACTCCTCATGGCGTTTTGATACTCAAGAAGTTAATGACAGACTATTTCATGTAAAATTGGGTACCCATTAGTGACGTTAATGTAACTTAAACAACTCTTCTACAGTACGCTGATTGGCTGCAAGTAAAACTAAAAACCAGATATTAGCACTCAGGAAGACATGGGAGAAGTACAATTACTAGCTAGTCCTGAAATGCTAAGAAATAGGTTACTCAACTTCATTTGTTCACAAACTGCAACACCTCATTAGAGAGGTGTGTAAGACAGGAAAATCAGAACCACACAAAGGACCTAAGTTTATAAACAGTGAGTAAGCAGCAATGTTTTCCAGCATGATTTTATCAGCCTGCACAGATGAGGCCAAACATTGGTCTTTGTTGAGATGTATTAACTATTCACAATGCATTCACATATGAATTAAACTAAGTTAGTACTTCTTGTCTGTTCACAGGCTGTAGAGACCTTCAATGTCATGAAATAGATTAGGCAAACTAATGTTGACCTGTAAACTGGTCAGTGTATTTGAAATAATACTGCTTTACACTTTCATTCCTCCTACTGTGATGGTTGCCCAAGTCACAAGGTTCCACCTTACTGCTTGAACAGATAACCCTTCCAAACAAACACATGTGAAAGTGGGATCTGAATACTTCTGATGACAATCTTGCTATGCATGTACATTCACAATTCATGATGTCGTTCACCAGTCTACCCACTAAATTTCTTGGTTTGTACAAATAGTGGTGAAATACTAATAAGGGACATCATGACCCCAGTGCAAAATTTTGTATTTTATTTAAGTGGATATTATTTTTTGCACACAACCTGCCTATTTCTACTTCTAATGAAATTTGGTTCCAACGGAATTACTAGGAATCACAGATTAGAATTCCACTCACCAAACTATTTAAACACTCTCTAATCTGTCTTTTCCAAATTCTTCTGTGATGTGCTTTTATCTTTCAGGAAATGATAAACCTATACAAACATATCCCTAAAACAGATTTATGAGCAGAGTTGCTATGTGAAAGAAATTGCTCACCTTTTAACTTAGTTAACAGAATGACCCTACACAAGCAAAACACAATATTTTTCAACATCATGTGAAATAATTTCAATTTTTAAACATAGCCTGCTTAATTTCACTTCAAGTATTTGAAAAGAAGAAGAAATACATTTTTATAAAATATAACACCATGTTCTATAACAATAATATAAAACATTAATAGGAAGGATGCTGCATCATTATATATGCATAGTGAAACTTTCTTTTATCAGAGAAAAAGGAAATAATAAGTTAATAGGACATGGGGCATTTTATGTGAATAGTGGGCTTCTTCAGATCAACACAAAATCAAGTATTACCTGTCTGTACATAGCTGGAAAATTACTATTGACTGCTCTTGCTTGGTGGATCCTCTTACTTCCACTCAAATCATAAAAAGCCAGTCAGTAGGAATGAGCAAATAATTGCTTTTCACTTGACAGGAAATCTTCAAAACATTAGACAGAATAATTTTTTTGTGTTGTTTATTTACTTTACTTTAGAGGAAAAACTGGGAAAAATAAGTATTTTCCTGCACATAGAACATTTTATTTGAGCATTAACAGAATGCTGCATTCTGCAAATTGTAGAAAGAGCAAAGAAAAAGCCAAAGGGAGAATACTTTTTTATCTCAGAGCCCCAAAGCCTCCTCACTGGTTTTGTCCACATTCCTCAAGTCTAGTCATTCATCTCCACTTATCTGTTCTTTACAAATGCCAGAATTTTAAATTTACCTACAAACCCTTTGTCATTTATTAACACTGGGCAGGAACAGAAAATTCAATTTAGACCCGACCTTTTAAGTATTCAGCTATTGAACCAAAAATCAGTCATTAGCACAATCCTCAGTGGAGGAAGTCTTTGAGAGTTTACATTTGGAATATATATGTACTACAAATTCATACACGCTATATTTAAAGAAGAATGGAAAGACCATCTATCTACAAAGAATAACAGAACTTTTCCACTTTCAACTATGAAGTTTTATACTTGAATCATAATGTAACAGAAATGTTTCCCATTTAGACAAGAAAATGCTTTTGGAATGATAAGGACAAAAGTTAGTATCCTGAGAGACCAAAGCTGAACTCACAGCTGGACTGTTCAAAGTTTCTATTTTCTTTAATTGTAAATTTATAATCTCACAGATTATAAATCATCATTAATTTGACAGTCTGGCTTCAAGTGGGTTTAGTTTTATACGCTGGCATGCTGTATTTGACTCAGGAGTTAAAATAAATTATAACAAAGCTCCAAATTCAAACAAGTTTCCTTCATATTATCAAATCTTAGCATGTTTTTAAAAATCTGCTCACCAGATTTAAAAGGTCAGCTGACTTGACTTCCCTTATTGTCTCCTCTGGAGTTCACACTTTGTTCACACTCCTGGCATGAGTATTAGCAGGATATGATTTAAAGCTTTCACTCCTATGAACTTACAAAGTCTTTGGAAAGGGCAAATTACTCTCATATCTTAAGACTGGAGACTAGCTTGGAAAGAGAAAATGAAATGCTGAAATATGCTATAGCAATGGATGTAAAGCTAAACCTGGACTTTGCAGCTTGGTGTTTGACACCCTCGTTGCATCAACATAATGCCACTTTTTATCAAATTTCTGTTACCAAAGATACCTTCAGTTTTTTGTCAGCACAGGAGTATTTTCTAGAATCTGGATACTATTCTCTCTATGTCCCCCAAATGAACTCTAAATTTCTGCCACCGTCCAGATAGCTGCAGTAACCTACTCCATGTAAACAACAACCCACGTCCCATTCTTCTCTCAATGGACCTATTCCCCTCTAAGCTATTTGCCTTTCTGTCTGGAGCCCCTTTTCTCCAGAGAAGACTTTCTTCTGGCACCACTTCCCTTTCTCCAACTTCAAGCTAATACTTAGCAGAATACTGAGCTCAATATCGTGTCACTACTGTCAGAGAAGTCCAGGAGACAGCTCCTGCCCATGCTGAGCCTATTTCCTCCCCTGACAATACGCCTCTGCCTTGGGGCATCTGTTTCCCAAGCACAGGCAGTACTGTGAACACAGGCAGTCTTCTCCTGTAGTCAGCCAGTATTTATTCAAGATTTTTCACTGCAGTAGCCCTCTCACTCTATAACATTTGTTATGATAACGAGCTGAGGGAATAAAAAAGAAAGAGGAGGATCTTACCTATATGTATAAATACCTGTGGAGTATGAGTAAAAAAGATGGAGCCAGACACTTCTCAGAGGTATGCACTGACAAAACAAGAGGCAATGGGCACAAACTGAAATACAGAAGGTTCCATTTGAATGTAAGAAAAATATTTTTTTTACTCTGAGGACGGTCAATCATTGCAGAAGGTGCCCAGACAGGTTGCAGAGTCTCATTCCTTGGGTATATCCATCAGCCTCTTCCAGCTGACCCTGCTTTGAACATGTAGACTGGACTAGAGAAAAACCTCCAGATATATTCAACCTCAGCTACTAGGTGCAACTCTGTGATTCAGTGACAAAGATCGGTAAAAGTGGATGCAGGCTCACAGAAGGAGAGATGAGATCCAGAATGAGAATGAATGAAAATACAGATTGAAATGATGGAGGATGAAGGATAAAAATACATTTTAGGAAGCTGGAGAAGAAAAAGAGAGGCAATACAGAGGAAAAAAATTGGAGAGAAGCATGGTAGGAGATCCCACTGGGCAAATCTAGAACCTCAAGGCACCAACACTTATTTAAACATCTAAGCCAGCTTCCTTACCGAACTTGGGTATATCCATCAGCCTCTTCCAGCTGACCCTGCTTTGAACATGTAGACTGAACTAGAGAAAAACCTCCAGATATATTCAACCTCAGCTACTAGGTGCAACTCTGTGATTCAGTGACAAAGACTTCGTGGGACTGTAAAGTTTTGTTTGGGCACTTCTCAAGCTACCAATCACTGGGTTTCAACACAAACATCAGTTAGGTAGACTCTAAAAAACACACTGAACTGATTTACTGGTGTGAAATGTCTAGAAACACAGAAGAAAGGCCAAATTCCAGAAAGCAGAGATCCGCATGAGGTCTGGAAAAGACTGCACATAGCCTGGCTCTCGCTTTCACCTGCTCTAGCCTGTATTTCCCCACCCCTCTCTCCTTCCCCTGGCAGTTCTGACAAGCAGGTAACACTGCCACCTTGGTGCTGTCCTGTAGGGATAACAGTCCATCCAGGCAGACGGGAATGCTCTCATCCTACATGGTTGCTCTGCCTGGTACAGAGATGCTGACCCTTCCCTCCCAAGTTCCTTCCCTGAGTATGCATTAATTGTCTTCTTGAGTTACTGAAGATTCACCTAAATTTTGAAGCTGTAACACAGAGTTCCCCTTAGCCATCACCAAAGAAGCATTTGACAACCTCTCTTCCTTTCCTAGCAGTTTCTGAAATCCCCAGTTTGTGAAAGCTTGGTCCAGTCCAGGAAAAAGGTGGCATGTAAACGTATGAGGAACATGTGTTTCCAAATGGGAAAGGGGGTAATGCAGACACCTAAATTAGTACAGCTAGGCCTGAGCTGGCAGCTGTGGTAACAGAGGAATAGGAGAGTTGCCAAGAAGTTAGAGGAAGCTGACAAGGGAGCAGGAGATAAAACTCAGATCCTAGACGATGGTTTTATTTCCCAGAGCCAGGCAGGCCTGAATTTTTATTTTATTTCTCTTTGATGCAGCTAATGTGGATTTTTTTCTGTCTTCTAGTGGGTATTTGTTTAACTCAAAAAGCAGTCATATGGGAATGATTTCCACTCTGTTCACAACCAGCAGGACCAGAATGGCAGGTGGTTGCAGCGATGGACTGAGAAGTATGGGAAGAATCAAAGGCAGCACCTGCCTGGGTGAAATAATTGTTTCTGCTTTTTCATTTCCATCCATATTGAAACTATTTTTATGGGCATATTCATGGTACACATGCTTCGGTCATTCAAAAAGTCAGCCTAAAGCATAAACAATATGTTTCTGAGGAGCTAATATCAGTACATCCCTTGGAAATAAACGTATTATTTTCCTCTCTGAGCATGTGCACGATGAGAGAAGTGTGGAATGTACTATATTCAGACACATACACCCTTCTAGCAATATAGCTGGCCCTAAAGGAGTGTTTTAACATCGGACTACAGCATACAACCTTACAGACTGTGGTTTCTACTTAGACAATGGCCAGATATATTACATACCACGCAGGACAGCAAAACCTAGCACTTTCTTCATAGCATTTTTCCTCTCTTGATACCACAGGGCTCTTAGAGGGAGAGTAATGTCACAACCCCACTTTACAGCAAGGAAAAATGAGGCAGAGATAAGCCGAACTATTGACGCACCTAAAATCCCAGAGCAAGCCAGAGGTAGACTAAGCAGTAGGACCCAGATCTCCTGACTCCCAGGCTGCACCCTCCTTCCTTTGCTTCCTTTGGCAGCTTCAATCCGCTAACTTCCCTACATATGTTGCCAAGCACCACTCAGGGTTTGTAAGCTTCTGATGGGTTAATTAGCACCAAAGCATTTTTTCTTCTGTGGTCTAGACATAGAAATATCCAGATATTTTGTTTCCCTTGAAAGGCAGCCCATCCTGGAAACTGTACTCGATCACCCATTTCCATGTTTTTCTAGGGCCAGATGGGGCTAAACATGATTTGAAGATTTTTTTTCCTTTCCTTTCTTTAATGTTTCTTTTCCTTTTTTTCACCCACTAGCAGCTTGTTTGTTTTCTTTTGAGGATGACGCCAACTATAAAATAAAAAAACACAATTTCCAAGGTGGGGAAATTAGAGAATGATGGATTTGTTGTTGCCAAGAAGAAATAATAATTCCTGGACCTAACAAGCAAGTCTGAAAATAAAGAAGGGATTATTAAATGTTATATAATTTCAGGAGTATAAAAGCAGAGAGAACTTTCAAGAGACTGCCCTCATTTAACACTCTGGAGACCATGGATCATATTGTTCATTTAGTCATGCAGCTGTAAATACATGGTTTTTCCTACTCCACTTGAATTACACCAGATATCTCTGGTGTAACAAAACAGAAGCTCCCTTTCACCCTTTTCTCCAATGTGTACATGCTTAGAGGCAAATACTTACAGGCCTGGGCCTCAGACAGACACTATGGAATTAGATTTAACTTTCCCAGAGGATAAGGACTTCGTTTAGTGGTTTTTGCCTCTAAACAGAGTGGTCCAAATTCATATACTTCAAAAACTGTACTGGAGTACCAACTCCAATCTAATTCTGAATTTTAATGCCACTGTTATTCTATTTCTTTCTTAATATTTTTGTTTTAAATTGCAAATACAATTTTAAAACACATTCCTGAAATAGTTTTGTTAGTATACATACACTAAATACATAACAGCCAGTTTAAAAAAAGGTGTCACTGGCAGTCATTTGGGATTAGCTGTGCACTTCTTTCTTCATGTTCCATGTTAAAATGTTCCATATCTGTGCTTATAAACTGTATATGCCACACCACACAACTTCATATTCTCTTCTTCCTACCCTAACAAGCCACAACCTGCTAAAAACTGCTGTACTCCACTGATGTAATTTCTTTTACTTATAGACACACTGTCAAATACATCCTACCTGCCTAAGCAGTCGTTTTGCTGGTACTCAGAAAAGCACTGATGATCTTAATGCCAAAGCTGGTTGATCAAGACAATAACATATAGCAGAGGTGTGTGGTTTGTTTTGTTGGTTTGGTTTTTTTTGTAGTCGGCTATGCACTTGTTGACACAAACTGTGCTCTGGATTTATTAATAAGATTTTATCTTTTGATGCCAAACATGGGTTACTGCATAAAGTAAACACCTAATGTACTGCCAGGAACAAATTACTTTTGTGCACTACAATATGAATGTGTAGGATTCACTCCAGACACCAATGCCTTGGGCACTCCATTCCTATTTAATAAACACTGTACTGTGTTTCTATCAAAATCAAGTTTATGCATGCTGACACACAGTAGTGACATTTAAATTCTTGATCAGGACTTGAAAAACCTGTTTCAATGGTAAAGCAAATGTCAACATGATAAATTTTTATGAAAACATACTGTTTCACCCTTAAAATAAAAAAAAGTAGGGTAAACATTCAGCAAGGTGATTAACTTTAGCCACTTTCAGAACACTCCTGCCTGATCTGCCAAGGCTTAATTCCAGTTCTGTGCTGGTGTTACCGCCATGACTACAGTGGTGTAAAACTACAGTAACGAACTGTCAAATCAAGCCAAAGGGTTTACCCAGCAATGGTTCTGCACCCTGATCCCACTTGTAAAGACATCCCCCAACCCCTTCCCTTCTGATTCCTCTCAAGTCAAAACTCTCAGTCTGTCCTATCAAAAAATAACTAACTAACAACATAAAGGTCAAAGACCACCTGAAAATGGTGGATATTTCAGACAATGACATTTATCATGTCTTCGACTGTTGTCAGTGTGATTCATACGTAAGCCAGAAAACCTGGATTATAATTTGGTTTTTCAGATGGCTTGATGTGAATGATTTTGCATGTCTTTGCACCTTGCAGTCATCTCTCCCTCCTATCTTTTGTATCTTTTGTTTTGTTTACTGAGATTGTATTTCTGTAGGCAAGAACACACAGCACTGGGCTCCAAGAACACACAATATTGGGCTCCAGTCCCATGTGTGAGCTTTAGCTGCTGGATTGGCACAAACTATATTCAGGCTTTACTTACAGGTTCACTTTCCTACCCTACTGGAGCTGGTGTATTTTTTTATAGTTCTAGTTCAGAGGCGTTGTTCTGCAGATATCTGAACAGCACCTTTCCTACTGTGGATAACAAACATGAAAAAATAAAATAGTAACTTACATTAGTATAGTATATTATACTAGTACACATCCATAGAGTGTTATAAACATTGATTCCCCACAGGACAAGAAATATTTGCATTTCTACTAGGATTTCCATTTCATAGTAAAAAAAAAATCAGAAAAGTTAGTGCATTTCACAGGTAGTTGCTGACAGATTACTGAGACTCCAGACCTCAGGCTCTCAAAGAGCCTATGTCTAGGCATTGCCTCTGCCTATCTTCCCTGAATGTGTTTATGTAAGTCCTATTTCCTCTAACATCCTCCGTGATGTCAGAATCACAGAATCATCTAGTTGTTAGAAATCTTAAGATCATCAAATCCAACCATTCACCCTGCACTGCCAGGGTCCCTAAACCATGTCCCTCAGCACCCCACCTACACGGCTTTTAAACACTTCCAGTGATGGGGACTCCACCACCTCCAATAATGAGACTGATGACTTACCAAGCACAGAAGTATTGCTGGGGCTAAGTCAACCCAAGCCTGTAATAACAACTCCTTCTAATAAAGAAAAAGAGACAGGTCATCGTCATAGGTGACTCCCTTCTGAAGGGAACTGAAGGCCCGATATGCAGGCCTGACCCGCTTCACAGGGAGGTCTGCTGCTTCCCTGTGGCTCACGTTAGAGATGTAACAAGAAAGCTTCCCACCCTGGTACAGCCTCAGACTATTATCTATTGTTGACCTTTCAGGCAGGCAGTGATGAACTCCAAACAAGAAACCTGAGGGTAACGGTTGGACTCGATGATCTTTAAGGTCTCTTCCAACCAGGTGATTCTATGATTGTCTCCAGTTGCAGG
>NW_010417402.1:11195-11701 GCF_000710305.1 Buceros rhinoceros silvestris | reverse complement strand
TTCCAACAATGTGATTCTATGATTGTCTCCAGTTGCAGGGTCTCATACCTGTTATTCAAGGGCACCTGGAAAGGTGGGGTGTTGCTGGGCCTGCCTCAGGGAAGGCAGGATGTTGTTCCAACGATCAATCTCTTCCTCACACTCCCTGATGCTCCTCAACCTGCTCACCTCCTCTCGGAGCTCTGTCACCAGACGGAGAAGTTCCTCTACCTGCGCACACCTCCCACAGGCGTGCTCACTGTTTCCCTCTTGATCCGGTGTGACGGCAGGGCACCCCCTGCAGCCTGACCCGAGTGGCTGCGTGTCTGGGCAGCTGCTTCAGACATGAAGGGTGCAGCTCTCAGAGACGCTGCGACCTTCTGCCGGGTGGACACCATCTCTCCCTGCCCTAACCCGTCTGCGCTTTCAGCGCCCTCCCTGCGCGCCAAAAGCCGCGCGAACTGCGGCGCCACGCTCTGACCGCCCGCTCGGGTCGCGGCGCTCCCCAGGGGCTTCCTTTATCGACA
>NW_010417402.1:9015-11022 GCF_000710305.1 Buceros rhinoceros silvestris | reverse complement strand
CCCGCGGTTTTCCGGGCACCTGCCTCGCCTCGTCAGCCCCTCCGGCGAGAGCTGCTGGCTCCTGGCGGGTCTCCCCGCTCTCCCGAAGTTACCCTGTCAAAGGGAAGTCTCTTAAACATCGTTTAAATCTCTGATGTCCAGAGCCGTCTGAAGATTTCTCAAAACTGTCAGGGAGTAACGAGAGCGGTGCTGCTTCCGAAAGGAAGGAGAGCCAGGAGCTGGGGCGATAGAAAGGCAAGCAGGCATAGTGTCCTCACCAAGAAAGGGTGCAGTCCTACAGCATCCAACCAGGAGCAGAACAGGTCTGGCAATGGTAGCCAGGTTCTGTCAAGAGCCCAGACTGCCTCACAAGTCCACAGCAATGAGGCAGCTCTGAGGTCAAGCCAGGATGTCGAGTCTGAGAGTGCGGATGAGCAAGAGACATGGTCAGGCATGGGCATAGCTGCAACACAGCTAAGACAAGAATGAAGGGCAAAACCTTCAGCTTAAAAGTAGTTCTTTAGGAAAGCACGGAAGATTTCATCAAGGGTTCTCTTTGACTGAAGGCCAGCTGTGGACACTGCACTAGCAAAGTGCAGCATCCACACATCCTGAGACTGGGCAACCAAAACCACAGAAAGGAGGAAGGCATGCTTAGGACTCCGACCAAACCTGCCTGTGGCCACCCCAGGAAACACAGTGGTGCTTGTTCAGGGCTGGCCTGGGAAGAAAAGATGTAACCCATGTCAAATTGCCAAAGTGAGTGCTGTAGAGTAGAAACTGAAAGATTAGAGATTTATGACAACCACGTGCTACCTTCCATATCACTTCTCCTCCTCCACCAGACTCATAAGCTGTCAACCTTTCAGGGCTTTGGCATAGGCAAAATAAGCAGCAAGTAAAAGGACTTTGCTCTCCTACGTCCTAGCTTATGTCCAGGGCCAGGTCTGCAGAATTTCTCCTTCTCACTAGTCCATTTCCTGAAGCCATTTCTCAGGACTCTGAACCTAGGACCCTTCTTCTGGTCCAGCAAGTCATAGTTTCATTCCTTTAGATTTTCTTTCCTTATTCCTGTCTCCTTGACTAGCCACAGATAATTCCTTCATCCCAGGTCTATATCTGAGTATCATTCACATTTATCTCCTTGTTCAGCCTGCTGTCTAAACCTATCTCCTGTCATGGGCCCCACTTTTAGTGTTTTTTTCCCTCTTCATCCCATCACTCTTATTCAGTCTCTTCTCCCAGCAATCCCAATTCATATCTCAAAGAACATCTTACTACCAGATCTGCCTCCTCATTCCCAGCAGTTCTGTTTTAGTCTCCTTCTCCCACAGAACTAATTTTTCCCTTCATATTTCACTTAACTGTTAGATATTGGGTCTCTGCCTACTCCACTGTTTCTGCCCTTCTCTGAGTCAACCAGTTCTGTTCTGTCTGCCCTACTTTTCTTCGCATCTTTGCTCTGAATCTTTTCCTGTGGTCCTCATACAGGTTCAACTCTTTGTTTTCCTTGCCCTTACCTAGATCGGACATAACACATATCTGTAGTTGCAAAGAAAGTCTTGCCAAACTCCAGGATGCAAAATAACCTCTACAGAGATAGATTTTGGGAATATTAAGCTGCTATATTCAATTAGGTCTTTTCAGAGCCCATGCAAAATGTGCTCTCTTAGAGGTTTTTAACTTGACCACATGTGCTCCGTGTTGAGTGGAACAACAGGAGTTATATTACTGACATGAAACTTTCCCTTTTTGCTTTCACCCTCATCACCCCAGAAAATGCTACATCTGTGTCTTAAGACACTGGAGTTCTCCTAGAGCTTTTCAAGGAAAAGTTTGCCACAGCTTTTTAGACATGGTCAGAACCAACATATTTTCCTTCAGTCTTATTTTTGGAAACGGCTGAACTGAGTTTTCCAAAATAATCAGCCTTGGGCAGACACCTGACATGGAAATTTTCAGCCCAAACTGCGTATGTTTGTCAAAGTTAGAAAGCAAGGAAAAGCACGGTCTTATTATGGAAAGAGT
>NW_010417402.1:0-8891 GCF_000710305.1 Buceros rhinoceros silvestris | reverse complement strand
TGGGGACAGACAGATAGTGCTGTCAGACAGATCACAGCCATACCTGTGATACTGACACATTATAGTTGACATTGTTATTATCTATCTTAGCAAAGGTAATCAAGTAATTTGCACGATATCTCTTAACTCTCTACAATATTAGTCTTTTTGGCCCAAGACTTCCATGCTTGGTATTTGACAAAAGGCATATTTTTTTAAGAACATTTGAAAAAAAAAAAACCCCACCCAAAAAATCTACTGAGAGACTTCAGAGTTATGTGTGTGAGAAAGAAACATAGTGAACGTAATGCCCATTGTTAGAAAGTTTTTCTAGAACAACTATTCAAGGATGGCTAAACAACAAAACACGATACTTGGTATTTGAATATCCTGTGAAGAGCAGTACTCGTAGGAACAAAGTGGGAAGGAGCGGCAGGAGAGGAGGGGAAGATCACCGTATATGAGTTGTCACCCCAAAACCTGAAGTCTAAGATAAGGAAATTTTCTGCAGTTTCAGAACTCCTCACTTTGTGTGAATCCACATTTGCCTCCACTCTACTGCTGAGTGAGAATGAACTCACACCCTGGGTTGCTCTTCTGAGCTCCAACTGAATCTCCACTGTTCAGCAAACTCCTGGATAGGTGATGATTATAAATGACTTATTATAGGTTGCTGTCCCTGAGACGATAATTATATCTGAAGGACAGACTCACCAGCTTCGCCCTTAACCAGCCACGAGCATTATCTATACACAAACAAACCAGTGCCTCACTCTTTGCTTGGCATGCCATTACTTCAAACCACTGTCTTTGTTTTACTTTCTAACTACTGTGGGTTTCTTAGGCCAATGTTACTGGTTTTCCTTTATCTGTAAATGTTGCCCCTAAGCCTTCTCTGGAAGTCCCCATTTTACATAAATCAAAGAGTTTTATAAAATATAGTCTTATAAAATCTCTACTGTTTTGTCCCATTTGGCCTGGCACCCCTTGCTGCCCCAACATTATTTCAAACATGATCTGATGCCATTTTGAAGCATGAAATTTGGATTGGTAGGCCTGTCATACTGTTTCATCTCTAGTGAGAACAAAAACACCAGATAACTCAATGACATTTCTTTCAGTTCTATGAAAAAAACCATGCTGCCTGCATCTTCAGTGGTTTTTTCTCTGTTCTTTTAGCTAACAAAGTATTGTCTAATAAGTTGCTTTTTGTTCAGTCTAGAAATTTTGAGGGAGGGTACAATACACACTGGAAGAGGAATCTGGAGGACCAAGCTATATTCACACAATTAGGCCTAGCTATAGCACAGATTGGACAGTATTCTCTTTGTGAGGAGATACACAGTTTTGGTTTATCACAGAATATACAATGCAAGAGACAGTGGGGGAAAAATGCTGGAGTCTGTGGTGTGGGGAGACCTAAACGGTCCATTTCCCCTTCCTTCACATGTTCTTCGTTTTTCTTTTCTCCACAGTGTACAATATACGCTTTTACTTGCATTCAGCCATATGCAAAATCCTTGCCTTGCAGTATATATTCAGATCAAAACAAATCTGTAATGAAAATTGCCTAGAGAGAGAACTGTAACTTTTTTTTTAGGTAGCACTCATTCTGCCTGCCAGATTCAGTCTGTTCTACTTAGCATTGACATCGCCTAAGCTCTTAAGGGCCACGGTCCACCATACCTGTTTTGAGTGGAACTGAGCAATTTTTTCAAGTTCTAGGAAAGTCAAAGATGCAAGAAATTCAGATTGGGACATTTTATACATATAAGGTAAATTTTTCATCCATTTGGCTTGGTTTTATTTGAGAAGGAAGTTTTTCTCTACCTCAGAGTCCTGTGCAACTGATTTCCTATCTGCAAAAGCAGCCAGCATTTCAGCAGACTGCCCTGGGTGTGGGAAACTGTGACATTCTGAAATGTACTATGATCAAATAGTAATTTAGCAAGAGTTCAGGGCATGACTGGTAATGTCCATACACACTTACAGATTCTCTGCATCACACAACAGATGAAACAACTGTCACTGACATGTAAGGATGCCTATGTGGTTGAAGAGTTACCCTCTGCTTTGGGAGGCAAGGTTCTAGGCTGCAGAAGTTGGACACATTTGTGATAAGCCACAGTTGACAGGAAGTTGTCTGTGCTATCAATAAATCCTCTATGCCACACCATGTCACCCCACTTCACATTCTTTGTGCTCTTCAAGTTTTCTGAGCTGCATATGTACATATATGTACAGTACCAGGTGGATTTATCATAGATGACTGTAGTCACTCAAGTCACTTTGGTGTCTAGACTTGGCTGATTGTATAGGCTTCCTCTGTAGTCAGTGAAGGGAGACAGACACCTCCGGGAAATTCACCAGATGCCAACACAGATGTCAAGGCTAGGTAGAATAATTGCCTTCTGGAGCTGTTGGTCTCCTGCTAACACAGAAAGCCTATATAAGGAGCTAAGCTAATTGTCTGTATTCTAAGACAGCTCCTATTACCTGAAAAAAACACTCCGCAGCATGTTGGCATGCACATACACACACTATAGAAACCTTCTTGATCTATTTTAACTTAAATCCTGCACCCCTAATGGTCAGTCAGAATACATCCAGCTTTCTAACACATTCTGAAAGACGACCATCAGCCAATGATTTCTTTTTCCAGGAACATCTTTACTGTAGCTTAGAGTGGAATCAGACTAATACTGAATAGTAAGTGGCAGAAATATTTATTTTGGCTCCTAAATATGAAATTCAGCTCATTCAGCGTTCAGAGATGTTGGCAGGAGAAATGGCATAGTGAAAGCTTTGATTTTTATGGAGTGTCTGCCCGACCTGACACAATGGAAAACATCAACACCACTGCAAAGTTCAGGAATGATTTTACAGAATTTGAGCTGTGAATGTATGTAGTGCCTTTAAAATGACTGAGCTTGATAAAAGAGCACTACAGAGTAACTACAATCAACTGCTTTTGCATGAAAAAGATATATTGTCAATGACAGGATAGTACCTATGTGTTTGCCAGCGTAGTTCTCAAATTCACTGAGGCTTTTGCTGAAGATATGGTTTCACTAAGTATATCTTCCTTGCATCTTACCTAGCAAATACCAAAATAATATGAATACTCCCTTTGAGACAAACACCCAGATTACAGTTGAATAATTCAGACATGAGAAGAAGATTCTGCCATGGTCACACAGCCAGCAGTAAAAGTCAGGTGTTCTCAATTTCATGGCTGTCATCTTGCAGAGAGCCCTCTCTCCTTCTCTGCAGCATTCCTATCAATGCCATTCATACACTGGTTCAAAATCTCATGGGACCTTTTTACTCTGCTACCATCATCCCTCACTATCCGCTCTACGTAGCCCCCTCTAGCCTCAGCTATCCCTCAGGACCTTTCCCTGAGCTTCACTGCACCTTTGTTCTCTCTTCCTCACACAGAGGCTGCTTGTGGCAGCTTCGTCCCTTCACTGGGTTAAGTAAGTGGAGTGCTTCCTTCCTGAGATTGCTTCCACGTTGCTGTGGACAGCTCAAGGTTTATTACTGTGTTCAGTCTCACTTGCAGAAGGCCTTCAGTTCTTTGGCATCCTGAATGCCCCCAGTCACAAACCTCTGCCCTCTCAAACTGTGAAGACCTTGGAGACTTCTTTTGCCTTCGGTGAGTTTCTCCTGTCTTTTAAGACATATAAAGCACTTTGCTTACAAGGACATAAAGATTTTTTCCCAAACATTTGCTTTAGAAAAGCATCGAGTGTCTGCTGAGCGGCATACCACATGTAAGATACTGCTCTCAGCACTGTTTTGCACAACAGTGTATGTGGTACACATCATAGTAACACACTGTTTCAGGACAGAGATAGCATCATTTTTGGAAAATCACAATATAATAGGTAATTGCTTAGTTTTCTAATTCCTTACCTATTCCTGCCTCCTAAGGTTGATCACACAAAACTGGATCAGGTTCCAGACACTAAAGTTACATTACTGAAGCAGCAGAGAATCAAATGAGCTGGACTCTGGGACAGCTGAATGGCTTAAAGAGCAACTTTAAAGTCCTGTGTTGCTATCAGACAATTTATATTTTTTTTTTGTCAAATATTTTCATTAAGTAGGAGCTGCACTGCAAGCTCTTCTGGGCAGTGGGGAGACAGGAAGCATAGCTTGCATAACAAGGAGCAGGAGCAGCACATGTTTTGTATTCAGCCCTTTGCCTGACTCAACAGCAGTGTTGAATGGCCCTTCTAGGAGCCACATCCAGAACTTTTTGGCCAGGCAGAATGGTTAGCAGAATGCCAACGTCTGTAAGAGGGAACAGAGGGGGCTCTCAGAGCCCTAAGAGTTCACACAGGAATACCTTGTGAAAGGAGAGGGTGAATTACCCCCTTCCAAAGAACTGTACCAAATGCTCAGGCAGCTCAGAGAAGTAATGTAAACAGAACAGTGAAATTCTTTTGCAGATGGAAAATTAAGCTAATATCTCTCACTTTAGATCAAACCACATCCTATTTTCAGGATCGTTGAGCCTAGCCACACTAGACACGCATCTGGCCTACTGTGCTTTTCTGAGCCATATATACAGCAGTACCATAGCAGACATACAGCTTAGCTCACAGAAGCTGTTATGTTCCAGTTTTCTACCATTAGGAAATAAAAAAATCAGCACACGGGATAGCCCAATGCATCCAGAAAGGATTTAAATGCACAAAATTCCTCTAAATCCTCAAACAGGCTTGATCTTTAATCACCTAGATACTTTAAATCCCATGCTCAGCCTGAAAGACAGCAGGGAGGCAGATCACAGACTAAGCAACTGCAAACTGTTTCTACAGAGATATTCCTTCCCCTCTTTGATTTATTTTTGAGAGTGGATGCCAATAATATCTCACTTTGCTTAATTTACTTTTTTTGACTCAAAGGGGAGAACAAGCTTCTCCTCTGTAATAGATTTGGAGCTGCCCATGATAATTCCCTTATCCTATGTATTGACTTACTGGGTTGTTTACTTTATACAGCTACTGAACTAATATAATAGCAGGACAGTCAGGCTGGAAAATGAAGATGGGGCTAGATTAAGACTCTTCAGAATATACCTGAGACATAGGGCAAGACCCTTTTCTCTTTTTTTTTTTCTTTTTTCTTTTCTTTTAACAGAACTGTAATAGACAGGTTTTAAATAAACTGGAGGGCTTTTTACAAGAGATAAGCAGTCCTCACGGGGAGACCAGGAATCCAGAGATTCAAGAATTTTTCAAGAAGTACACTTAAGAGAAAATGAGAGAGATTATGTTTTGAGACTAAGAAATCAGCCACTTCTATATGAGAAATTACAGTAAGGCTGACCTATAAGGAACCCTGGAAAGACGGAAGTCGGGCCCTTAGAAAGGTGAACTATTGTACAAACCTGGTGTAATTTTAATATCCTGTTTCTCTAATCTTATGCTTTGCCCCTGTTTTTAGAATTAAACAGCAGTTTACCTTAAACAGATCTGCCTCTTTATTCACACTCACAAATTTGCTAGTCCAGGAGAAGAACAAGAGTTCCCAGAAACAGGCAAAAGTCTGCTGGGTAAGTCCAACTGATTGACAGGTTGCTGTTCTGTGAGAAAACTCAAAAAAAGATGAAGGCATGAGGCCTTGTACGTGCCTAGGGGGATACTCACAGAGATACGGAAAGGATCAGCAGGGTCCCATCTCCTTGTACTTACTAAGATTTTCATACTCTGTAAGAGCAGAGTAAACTGATGGCAAAATAGGTAGGAATCACGGGAAAGCTGACCCTTCATCAAGGACTTCTGTTACACAGTCATGTACAACAAACTGGCTACAATCATTGGTAACCATTTGGTTACAACCTCTTCTTACATGGTCAAACTACTACTTCCAAGAATTAAGAACTACTAATGGGGAAATGTGTATTTAAACACTCAGATAGTTAAATCCCTCCTCCTGTTACCCTACCAACCGTCTTCAGAGGTCACTGTTTCTTGCGTGAGTGACTCATGCCTGTAGTACTGAACCACCAATTTTTCCTGTATTACATCAGACAAGGCCTTCCACTACCTAGGACTGCAGCCTTTTGTCTGATTATTATTGTCCTAATTTAAATCCCCATGAGTGCAAACATACAATTGCAAACACGTACATCCGCAAACAGCAGTCACCTCAGTTAGTTTTGCAAAACGGACCCTGGTGTTTCCATGAAGCTCCCTGCTTACCTCATTCAGTGACTCACAAATTAAACACCATCACTCATGGAGTGTGCAAACACTGTCCATGTTATGCAAATTATGCTAAGTACTTACTTGTTCTTATATTGCTGACAGTGCCAGAGAGGCTGGCCACACAAACCAGTACTCTTAGTGTGACTCAGTGACACTTGCTAAGTCTCTAGCAGTGGGTCTGCTCCTGTACTGCGAATGCTAAAAAATTAGTGAACAGCTTTGATGCTGCATGTGACACAATGTGACACAACTCGAGTCCTCCACAGAGCAGTGTTAGGTCTAAACAATGAAAGAAGCAAAAGGCAGTAAAAGGCTATTTTTTTTCCACTATGCCTTTGATAAACACAAACTAAAGCTCTATTGAATAAAATGGAGCTAATGTTTTTGTGTTTCAAAGTGGAATCACAATTGAAAAGGTTTCTACGGAAATGAAGGAAAGAGGCCAGAAGAAAATTGTGTTTTCTTTTTCCCTTCAAATGGACAAGTTTTGAAGTGGTTATATAATATTTAAGTTACCGAATACAGACCATTGCTCTGTTCAAGAATAAATGATTCACATATGCAGACTGATTCAGCCAAATTTACATTCTGTGAATAAATGTTTATTTATGAAATTACACATGCAGCACAACCAAAATGAAGTAGGGACAGGCTATGACAGTTGTCCTAGGATACGTATGATACCAAATCTTTCATGGAGCTACTAAACTGGAATATGTATATATTGAATACATAGCTAAATTCACAAGAAGCAGACTGAGAGACCAGAAACAAATTTCTCACTAGTGTTCTTGCTTCACCTTTTGCAGGCTGCAGACAAACTAGGTGGACCTGCAGAGATGGTATACTAAAAAAGAGTTTTTGAGACACCAGAAAGACAGCAGAAGGAAAAGAAAGAAACAGGACAAGTGTTCAAGAGAGTCACCTTCTAGCTCAGCAGTTAGTAATCTGCAGGGTCTGAGAGGGCAGCATTCTAATTGAAACCAGAAGGAAAAGCAATGATTAACAACTTTAATAATGTCAATACAAGTGGAACCTACATAAAAATTTTCAAAAGTATGGCTTTCTAAGCTGCTGGAAAGGTGGAATAAGTTTCTCACTGTGAAGGCTCCAAAAAAAATTTCTTCAAATTTGGCTTGCATGTGTATTTCTTTGAAACTTGAGGACAGAGCCACATATGAAAAATACATGGACTGTACTGAAACTTACTGCGCTTGAACTTTGTGTTATATAATGCATCAACTTACAATTTACCATGGTGCCTTCCTTAGTCATCTTCATATAGTCAACAAATAAGAGTGCTAATAAGCAAAAGAAGAGTTTTATATGAGTGTTGTTATCTTTCAATTGCTCCTTTTTTTCTTTCTCTTTTCAGGTAGAAAAGCAAAGACTGACAAAGTAATTTGCCTGGAGGTAAAGAAACAGCTAACATACGGGGGTTAAGACTTTGCTTATGGTGGAGTCACATCCTTTTTTAGATGCCAATTCCTACCCCATCTATATCCCTGTGAACCCATATTCTTTCCTGAACATCAGTCCTCCCACCTGTGAAATGGTTGAAATAACCAGCCCAAGTGGTGCCTATTTGTGTTACGGAAATATTTGTATGGTTGGATGATAACCAACAGGAAACAGAACTTGGGAGCCTTCTTCCTAACACTTGTTCTCTTCCTTCTAATGCCTTCTAATCAGCAGCAGTACCACACTCACCGCTTTCCTAAAGCATTTGTGAAACCATGTCAGAGTTTTAAAGAACCTGTAACCTTTGAATTGCACAAAAGCATTTCTCTGCATCCTGAAAATCAGAACTAAATAGTACAGAAGGAAGATCAGCATTAGAGACGGGGAATATATTTTAAAAGAGCTATATTTGTTCCTCCCCTTTTGCAATTTGCCAGCTGTGCCCAGGTAAAGTAAGTACAGAGACACTGCTAAAGCACTGTATTTCCTGTGTCCTTGACACTGCTTGCAAATATTAATGTACTGAAAAATCCAGGGAGGAAGTCATAACTTCAAGACCTATTCTTCAAAGTTTTAGGACTCAGTGAGAGCCACAAAAAAGGCAAGTTACAGCATATGCAGCTAAATTACTGTTAAGGTAGGCACATGTGCATTCATATTTTGGTAGGACCAGCAGAAGCATTCTTCATAGTGGCTGTGGTTTCTAATACTTGGCACCAGTGCAACTTAAAAAGGGTGGATATGTTCTGTTGAAAGTTTCCCAATAAACTTGTCACTTGTCTAGAACTTAGTAATTCTGCCTAAAAGCTGTGAGAGTTACGAGTATCTGAAAGAAGAAGCTTGGTAAGTTACAAAAGTAACCGCACTTTTAACTGAAAACCATCACCACCACCCTTGTTCTCATCATAAAAATCCTGTGGAGAGTCTATTTAATCTACTGTTATAGAAATTACTGTTAGCCAAATAATTTGGTCATGATCACATAGGTTCTTATATGGTATTTCGATTAGAGGATGTTCACAGCATGTAAGCTGAATGCCTCAAGGGTAAAAATTAGTGTGTATAGATAAATTTAATCTTTCTTTTTGGAGTAGTAAGTGGAAGGAAATAATTTTTATAAATACCACAAGGTAATAATTTAATGCATGATAAACATTTTTATGCAGGGATGCAAAAATTTCAGTGTTGCCAGTGGAAGGAAAATAAGAATTTTCCAACGTGCTTTTGGAA
>NW_010417401.1:13501-21299 GCF_000710305.1 Buceros rhinoceros silvestris | reverse complement strand
ATTCCATTAATTTAATCTGAGCCATTACACAGTTTGCAATAACTTTCCCCCACCAAACTTATTCATATTTGTTATGTCTAAACTGTGGGCATAGACATAAACTGTCAACTTAATTTATCACAGAAGCACTCTATTAATGTAAGACAATTCATGTGATTGCAGACACGTCTACACAGTTCTAGTACATCATCATGTGAAATTGCCCCTTTGCTTTATCTACTCAGCAGTCCTGAACTGCAGATGTGAATTTAATGTACTGGCTTAAGAATCTTTGCAAGTAAACAGGCTAATTGTCAGGATAAGCAACATGATGATGGATCCCAGTATAAATCCCCAAAACAGATAATTTCAGACTCAACAAATACATTACTCCAGATACCTCAGTAATCCTGTAAGTCTCATTTTTCCATTCACATGTGGATCTAACTGTTATAGTCACTTGCCAGCAGCAAACATATTGTGAAATATCTAGGTATATGCTATTGGAAAGGAAGAATTTTTGGTGATTTGCATGTTATCTTATCTTTTGCAAAAGTTTTTGCACATTATAGGATAAAAAATTATGTGAAAAATACTGTGTATTAGAAAAGTAATTTCTATGGATAAGGAGAATTGAATGCTCTAATAGGTTGCCTAAGGAAGCAGCCTAGTTGCATTAGCAATGTAATCCTCATCAATCGAAACTTTTAAAATTGTGTTAGACAAATACTGTCAGTAATGTCTTACATACTTGCTCTTTGGTAAAGATGGCTATGGTCATTCCCATCAAAAGTCACTTTCAGTTACACTAGTTTAATATAATATCTTCTCTTTAAAATCACGATATTGAGGTTAATGTCTTGTCCCCTTTACTCTTCCAGGTTAGTTTTAGTATTGCCTTGTACCACTCCAGAAACAGAGATTAATTAGATGTTCTGCAGAAGTATGCAATGCATTGTCTCACTTGTATTTGATAGTTTTGTCTAACCGTTAACTGGCTATGAAGAGGTACAATGATGTTGTCATGCATTTGGCTAGGATAGAGTTAATTTCCACAGCCAGGGCACAAAGTTTCAAACAGCAGCTTGGTGTGGCTGGGTGTGGCAATAAGCACTGTGTTATATATCACTCGATTTATTATTGTTATTACTATTGTTTTCTCTTCCTTTGTGTTGCTCAGGTAAACTCTCCTTATCTTAACCCACACAGATTTACTTGTACCTTTTTTCACAATCCCACCTCCCCAGGGCTAGGAAAGGGGTGAGCGAGCCTCGACGTGGTGCTTAGTTGCCAGTTGGGTTCAATCCATGGCAGATGTGATTTTTTACTTTGTCTGGCTTGGAGGATGGAATAGAATTTGAAATGTAAAACTTGGAAGGATTGGCTTCTGATATCTTGGATAGTTTTAATGTAACATATTGCCTGACATTACAGAAGTTGATGTTAAACTGAGTTTGTGGAATTGTTGTACTTCTTAAGCACAGCTAGGGTGTCTCTCCCTGTGAAAAATCTGAGCCGAGTACTCACATGGCCGGTGTAGCTGATGCTAGGGATTGTTATTCACTGCCGAGTGTTCCTACCATTACAGTGTTATACTTATGAATCTCAGGTATTATCTCAACAGAAAAGTTATCTGGTTATGATTTCACTTAAAGATTTCATTTCTACTTCTCACCTGTTGTCCAAGGCTGGCAGATCACAGGACAGACTCTCTAATTAGCCCCCTCCCTTTCTCAAAGAGAAAGGGATAAGATGAAAAAAAAGTGTGTGAGGCCTCTGTTGATTTAGGAAACTAAACCAGCTTTAATAACAATAGAAAGATATTGTATACAGAAAACAAGATTTTAACAAGTTGATATCTGATCAGAACCGGTGCAATGAGGGTGGAGGGGAGGGGGGCACACCCAAACAGCAGTTAAAGAAGAGCAACAATAAAGGCTACCAGGCTGTTGAGGCAGCAGCAGAATGGCAGCTCCTGGCAGCAATAGCCGCGGTGGTGGCAGACTGCATGGCAGCAGTAGCAGCACACGAAGCAGCAGCACGGGGCAGCAGCAAGAGAAGTGGCAGTGGTGGTCCATGCACAGGGCAGGGCGCCGGCAAAGCAATGGCAACAGGTGTGGCAGCTAGACCAAGTGGAGCAGCAGGGCAGCGTGGTGCCATGGTGAAGCAGCGGAACACGCAGCAGGACAGCAGCAGCAGAACAAAAACACCCGGTCCCCTGGTACACCCTCTTAAAGAAGTGCCAGAACTCCAGAACCCTTGAGATTAGCTGGTGTCATGGGAGGAATACACCATTGGCTGTTTGATGTGTCTATCAAAGATAAACTAACTCTGTTTATCTTAAGTACTGAACAGTACAGAAATGTTCAAAACGTATATTGACAATTGTCTGATGCAGTAGACATCTAGACCTCTTACATAAACTTCGGTAATGCTGCATTTGCAAGAAACACCAATAAACTAGCATCAACCATAAATTAATACAGTGCTTTGAAAAAGTGGGGAAAAAAACAAACAAACAACAAAAACCCCAAACAAATGCTTCTGTTCAAACAATCCTTTTATCTCACTATAAGTGAAATATCTTTTGAGATTGTTTTTGTTGCTGCTTCCTAAACCAAAAAACCTTTCAGACTCTCATTTAAAAATAGGAAAAATAATGAGGGTGTTAGCCTTCTGGAAAGTAAGCAAGATTATAAAAGCTGACAGACATGGATAAGAACAATCCTTTTATCTCACTAGAAGTGAAATAGCTTTTGCGATTGTTTTTGTTGCTGCTTCCTAAACCAAAAAACCTTTCAGACTCTCATTTAAAAATAGGAAAAATAATGAGGGTGTTAGCCTTCTGGAAAGTAAGCAAGATTATAAAAGCTGACAGACATGGATAAGAATGGAAAAAGTAAAACTTTTGTTAAATTGAAAATTACAGATTTATCTTGCTGTTCTACTGCATATTAACAAAAAGTCTGACTGTGAAATATCTATTGACCTTAACTGGTTTGCTGCTCTCTTTAGAGTGGATAGCTGAAACTATATTCCAGTATTAATGACTGCAATTGATCTTCTAGGCTCTGCCTTCCAATATACTTACTGTTCTGTAGGAGTATAAATTACGTTTTAAAAGGAAATTTCTCTCTTTCTTTGTCTATGACTTATTTATGTGAGGTATGTCAAATACAGTGACTTGCAATTAGTTCCCTGTGATCTAATGGATTTTAATTTAGTAGTCAAATTAGGAGCAGACAGCTAGTTTGCAGTGCTGTCAGGCATATCAGCATTGATAAAGGTAATAAAGAACAACAACCTGATGAGCTAAGATCTGTCACTATTTAGATTTTCTGGCAATGGCAAGCCTGCCAGCAAATGAAATGCATGCCAAAAGGTAAAATGAGGCATAATTATTCCAATGGTCCAATGTTAAGACTCAGTGACAGAAATCTCAAAAAAAAGAAAATATGAAACAAGATAAATCACGTACTTTTGAAAAATTAAAACAAAACACTGTCAAAAGCTAGCAAAGAATTGAGGAAACATAATAATCAAATATGAAACAGGAATTAGCAACTCAGGAATTCAGTTTAAATAAGCTATGTGGCTTCAGTAATAAAGGGTGATATTACTCCACCAATCATTAAAAGGTGGTGTAAAGAAGTTAAAGTCTTTAGGATCTCACAGCTGTAGACAGCAGATATATCTGTTGGAAGCACTAAATATTGAGAGAGAAATATAATAGCTGTTGCTGCATTACTGAAAAGATAATAATGTTGTTGGCTACTGAGAAAGGGTTTACATTTGCTGCTGAAACAAAAGTAGTCTTATGATTATCCAAACTTGGTTGGTATTGTCTGTGGAAAACTGTGTTTCAAACTGAGGTCTGTAGGAGTATCCATTTTCTGTAGTAATGATTGTAAGTGTTGACAATGTCTTAGGAAAGGTTTCTGACAATCTCTCTTCTGGGCCTGTATTCGTTATGTTGGCTTAGTCTCTCTAGATAACTAGGTTTTTTTCCCCATGTGTTCTGTTGTCTGGACTGGAAAACGTAGCATAAACCCCTCTTTTGAAAATGAATATATTGAGAATATCCTAAAGCAAAACAATGGAGATAGCAATTCTTTTATTTGAGACTGTTTACACCTGTTTTGGAAAGTCATTTTGACTTCGGTACTACTCTGTTGCACAGTATGGAGAATTAATCAAATCTGTCACAGGGAGAGGTTTTCTCTAGATCGTAATAACATGAGCCAGTCAGCAGAGACAATGCACTGCTAGTTATGCTGTCACATTTTATCAGGTGACCTTCCAGAATTTTTATCTGTGCCACAAGAAACTAGCTTTGTAACAATTGTCCTTGTAATCACATTTGTTGTGGAATTCTAATTCAATTAAAGTATTTTTATCAGGAAAAAAGAAACAACATACCCAATAGTTTACAACATCCAAACCCAGCATTAAAACAGTACAGATATATTAAAATAGAAATAGGTATAAATAAAAAAAAATTAACATCTCTCCCCTCCCCCCCCCAAAAAAAGAAACCCAAACCAGAAACCAAAACCCCCAAATCTCCAACAGATGGTACACCAAACATAGCATGAAATTTCCTCAGATAATCTTACAGGGAAATGTAAATTCTTGGATAACTGCATGGACCCGAATTTGTCTCGTGATCTGTGCAAATACGTTCCCTTTCTTCCATAATCTTACAAATGCTGAGAAGTGTTTTACTATGCATTGACATTTCAAGGTTGTGAAAACTGCAACCAATCGGTTGGACATGTTGCATTTATGGACCTTTAAGCTTTTGTCTCTGGTTCTGGACTGTCTCAGAATTTGCAAGATGAACCTTATACAAAATGCAGTGAAGACCCCCTGTGCACTATTATTTCTATCTGTATTAATACGATTTAAGCACTTCTACTCATATAACGGTAACTGCGTTTCTGTGTGTAAACTGTGCAAGATTTGCTTGATGTGCTTTGATGCCATTTGCATAACAATACGACCAAAGCAGCAGCACTTGCTTGAAGAGGCTGCAACTATATCGAATTTACAGTTCTGAAAGTGAATTGACTTATTCAGATTAGATAGTTGCTTCTTATAAATTGACTTTAAGGAGTTTTGCACCTTGTTTCCTCTTATATTTTAGTTAAAATGACCTGAATATTATAACACAAGTGTTCTTGTGTTCACATTTGCTAAATTTGCTGAAAATGTTACAAATTGTCATTGTTGGAGTTCTCCAGATGCTTTATGACCTTCTTCTTTCCTGTTCCATGATATACCATAATAGACAACTATAAAGGAGAGAAACGTGTGGTATAGTTTACTGTATGATGATCTCAGGTCAGCTTTAATATAAGTGTTTTTTACCTAATAGTGCCTCTTAAAAATGTTGTAACGTCTACAAATAAAGACATTAACAACTACAAACAACTTTAAATTCCATTAGTAGTTCAAACTTTGTATATAGTTATCATGGCCCAAGAACATATAGGAGGACATACTAATGAATTGTCCGTTAAAGAGATCAAGAGTTAAGTGGGCTTCCTTTTTCCCATGACAAACTGTGAACAATACTTCAGCTTTAGGAAAAAGTTTATTAGGCTTGGGAATACACATATCTAGGCTTTGGCTCTTTGTATTTTATGTTTACTAATAATTTATGTTTACTAATAAGTTTACTAAAAATTTGAGTAATTCTTCTGTGTTATCATACAAGACTTAAAAATCACTACTGCTTCAGTTACAGAAAAAGATACACATTCCTGAATACACACACACACACACACACACACACACATGTCCTGTGCTAAAACATTAGGAAATACCAGAAAATTGTCTTTGCATTCCTAATGTGGCTTAATAGAAAACATATAATTAATATTAAGTTTATTATAAAAATATTATCAAAGTAGGTTACTGACTTTTCATTTTCTCATGAAAAATATGGTCTCCTTTCCACGACATTTCAAGTCTTAGCTTTAAAATATCTAGGCAATGCTGCTTTCTGTTGAATTGTTTACAATAATTAAAAAAAGCAGAATAAAAAAAAAATCTCAGTATGTAGTTTCCATAACTTTTCTCATTTTCAAAAATGTTTACTAAAATCTCAAAAAAATCCCAAACCCTAAAAATCCCCAAACCCATCTTGAACATGAGGTAGAAAGCTGCTGTGAAAGTTTGAAAAAGTGTCGCCAATGGACTGAGTCTCGTCAATCGCGGGGCAAACTCTCTCTCCAATCAGCCCCTCCCACATTCCAGGAAAAATGTTCAAGAAGAGAGATAAGAAGAAAAGAAAAAGTTTGTGAGACGTCTGAAGTTTGGGAAGCTAAAATTATTTTAATGATAATAGAAATACATTATATACAGAACCACAAACAAGGGATTAACAAGTTTATGTAAGATCAGAAATCTGGTGTGACGAGAGTTAAACAGCAGTTAAAGAAGGAAAAAGCAGCGAATAAAACTTCCAGTCAGTTCAATGGCAGCAACATGTGGCGCAGTCAGGGCCAGGACTGGCAGGGGCTGGCAGTGATGCTCCATGCGCAGGAGCGACAGCAGGAACATGCAGCAGTAGCGCAGAAATTGCTGCAGAGCTGGCAGAGCATGCGGCAGAGACAAGGGCTTGGGGCCGCTGCAGCAGCGGTCCAGTCGCGGCTGTCCAGCAGTGCTGAGTGGCAGCAAGAAGTAGTCGTGGCTGGTGGCACGGAGCCGAGCCAAGTGGCAGTGCTGATCAGCAACGTCCCAGAGCGGGAGAGAAGGGGTGGTTGCAGGCAGGCAGCAAGCGGCTGAAAGCTAGGAAAGGGGGTTGCAGCTGGTCTGAGCAGTGAGTGAAAAAGCTGGGGGTCATGGCCACTCTGGGCACAGGGTGGAAGAAGACACAGTTTCCCTTTTGCACCCCATTCTGAAAGACATACCATGCACACCAAAAGCTCCACAGCCAGTGAGATGTACTGGCATACATGGGAGTACACTAACTGGTGGTTTGATGTGTCCATCACAAACAAACCAACTCTGTTTATCTTAAACAAGGGCAATTAATTATGCCAAAATTACAATAGTATTATTGGTAACATTAATTAAGAGGACACTTTTTTCTGCTCTGTTCATTCCTATAAATTTATATACTTATAATATTCTATGTGTATATGACTTCTTTTATACACAGCAATACTTTCGTAGTGATTTGGCATCTAAAGTCTTAGACATGAATTGCAGTATTTCAGCTTTGGTGGTATAAATTTTATCTGTCTTAGTCATGGTCTAGAAATGGTCTGCACTCTGGCTTGTACATAAAATCATCACTTTTTATGCACTTTGTTGCATAGGGAATTTGCTGTAATCCTAAACCAAGAATGTTTCATATTGGTAAGCACCTAGAGACAGTCAACAAACTGAGAAAGATAGAGCAATAGATATCCTCACATGACATGATATTATTTATATGATATAGTTTATATGATGTTGTCATGTATTTGCAAACACTCAAGTGATTTTATTTATCACCTCCCTTTTTTCAAAATCAATAAATGTAATGATAAGACCCTGTGTAATCCTGAAGTAAAAGACAGTGTTGGCCAAACTCCTCCCATCTTTGGTATTTGGTTACAACGCTGAAAAAAAAAAAAAGTATATATCCAGAATCTCATCTTGTTCACAGTGAACAGAGTTACATTTAATGCCAAATTCTCCTAAAATTCTGCAGTTTTTTGCAAAAGTAAGTATTTATTTGATTAGAAACATGTACTATAAATACATTGCTGGTTCAGCTAATGTCTTAAACGTATTTCCAATGCATATATGTTTGCAATACAGCAGG
>NW_010417401.1:10892-13409 GCF_000710305.1 Buceros rhinoceros silvestris | reverse complement strand
CAGGAATTTCAACCATAATTATTTTTATTAATTTTTTTGGCATAAACTGTTTTATTCATGCTATTCTAATTTACCATATACAGTTAATAAAGCCCAGCTATTTCGTATTCTATTTCATATTCCTCTACGACTGATTAGTTCAAGCACATTGCATGATCATGCATATACATTGGCACATTTTTCATCATTTTGTCTTCAGATGTGGCAGGTTTTGTTTTCACATAGATGATCTTAACTAATGAGGTGCACATTTCTTTATGTAAATCAAGGAAAAACAAAAAACCCCAAAAACTTCCTTGATCAGGAAGCTGTCTAACCATAGGCAATTGACAGAGCAGCAGCAGCACAGAGACCTACCTTAAGACTTAATATCTTTGGAAGCTTTATTTGAGATAGCAATCAAGAAGTCGAGAGAGTAGTCTTTCTTAAAAATAAATTTTCAAGACATAAGCATTGTAAAACTTAGCAATGGCAACTTCCATTGTTGCAAGTTAAGAAAATCCCCTTCCCTAACAATTACATCAGTTTGTCTTTATGGTTTGACAGTGTATTAACTTTGTTAGTATATATTATTTGCGTTATACACTGTGACGCAATGAGATAGTGGAATTTTACTTAAGGCTTTTGGTATTTTTCATGCTTAAGTAAAACAAACTAAACAAGAGCTCAGCCCAGGAAATACAGACTTCTTGGAAGCTAACAAAGCATCTTAAACACTCACATACTTGTTCTTTCTGTATGAGCAAAATATCAAGTTTAAAGCCAAAGAAATATGGGGGTGGGGGGGTGGGAGCATGTGTATTCTGTGTGTTCATATGGTGAGACATTATAGTGTAAATCTTATTGAAACAAGTAGATGATGAGTGTATCTGTTATGCTTTCTTTAAGATAGTCACAAAATCATTCCAACTACACTGACAAATTTGGATGCAGAGACTTTAATCAGTTGTTTGAATAATTATGTGATTACACATAAATTCATACTTTTTTTTTATTCCATTTCAAGCTCTAAATTCACACTGATGCCACATTCGGGAGTAAAAGCGGCTCATCTCTGTATTATAAGCTTGTATTTGCAACAGAGAACAGTTGTATTAGTTGCTACTAACATTCCTTTTTATCATGAAACAGGATTTGAGCATTGGGACTGTAGCTACTGGCTTAAACTGTTTTTCTCCTTGAAATCAGTGTCCTCTATATAACCCTTTCATTATCCCTGTTGGCTTTTAAATCCCTGTTCTGCACATCCAATTAAAAAGATTTTTAGTATACTTTGCTTTCACTACTATGCTGATGAATGTCAGCTTTCATATATTTTACTTTCTCACCCATCCTTGAAATTTCCTCTTTAGCGTAAAAGCTTGTGCCGGAATTTTCTTGGCTTCATACTCCAGGAATTCTTTTTTTCTTTTTTTTTTTTTTTTTTTTTTTTTTTTTTTTTTTTTTTTTTTTTTTTTTTCCCCTCCTGCTGTTTTGTATTTTCTACTAATATAAAATAGTAAATTTTAAGTTCTGGCATTTTGGGGGGAATAGTTCTCCAACTGTAACCCAAATTATTTAACCATTCATAAAACCAAGAAACTATTTTCAGATATAGAAAGAATCATGAATAAAGATAAAATTTAAAATACTCAAACAGTATCTTTAAGATAGTTTGATGGATGATGTTAGATTAGATATAAGCGTAATTATTTCAAATACTTATTTCAATGAATGGTGAAATGAATCACTGGCCTTTACTTTTGATGTCATATTCAATAAATACACAAGGCATACTCTGAAATAGAGGCATATGCAACCAAGAAAGAACTGATGATGAATTTTAACCTATTTTCCTTGCTAGAATTCTATTCTTCCTCAAGTTCTGGAACCCTAAAGTATAAAAAGTTTTCAGGTAAGGTAATTCCAGTAAGACAATATAGTACAAATCAGCTTTGTGGTGATATTGGTAATTATAATAAAAAGATTACACAATTTAAGCCTTTTATAATGAAAAATGACTTATGATAGTATATGGAATTCTTTCATACTTATTATTTTGAACATATCAGCTAAAGCTTTTGGACAAGAATATAAATGATTAATATTTTAGTTGAGAAATTTCACTGTTTTCTGTTACATTATCATCTTCTTGGCATACATGATGAGTTTTTATGTTAGAAAACATAAACATAGAGAATAATCTCTGCTGAATTTGTATACAAAACCTCCTTAATATCTCCTTTCATTTCTGTTACTTCTTTATCATCATCCTACCTGCATAGTGAGGATCTAACCAGTATATATTCAGGGCTCCTGGCTATTGGAACTATCACTGCCTGCCTGCAGAAGCGGCTAAACATGTGAAAATGTATTTCTTGCCTGTTATGCTCCAGGACAACACTTGTTATTTCCTGAGATGAAAATTAACTTCATCTTAAATTAATGATGACATGAGTAATTCTGGTTTGCTGTTAGTTTTTTATTAATGTTTTTCTCTTTTTTTTTTTTTGGGGGGGGGGGGGGGGGGGGGGGGGG
>NW_010417401.1:961-10810 GCF_000710305.1 Buceros rhinoceros silvestris | reverse complement strand
GCGGGATGTGGGTGGGTGTGTGGTATGTGGAGAGGAAGGGAAAAGGAAGAACTTTTTGCACTTACTTTATTTGATCCTTAATTCTCTTTTATCCTTCGTTTGGCAGAAGACTATAACTTTTTTTCATGTTTGAAGCCCTTTCTAGCTCTAGACCTTGTAATGCTAATAGCTGTTTATCTGTGGGTTGCATTTAATTCTGACCTAGTCTAGTAGCATTAATTTTACTCTTAATACTTCTGAAACCAGTACAAGACACTACTTTTGGAGATGACACTCATTTTCAGGGTTGAAATCACTTTTCATTTTCCACATGAAGTTCAGTTCATCAGGATTATTCTCTACAGTTAATGATTACATTGAGCCTGGGCTCTCAATAGATCTCTTTCTTCTTACAAATGTGTAAGGAGGTAAAAAGAAAAACAGAGATTAAGAAGAATGAGCACTGAGTAGGCTGTATTCATGAGCAAGTCATGAGAGAAGAACATTAAAAAATATGTTTTTTAAATGAATCTCATTATAATTAATAAGAACAATCAGGAAGTTTGTTATAGTCATGACATATCAGATGTTTACTAAAAGCTTTTCTTAGGAGTGGACACTGGAAGAGAAACCTGTGTGTTCTGTAGAGAAAGTTACCTTTGTCTTCTAAGGTAATTTAGGTTATACTCTCAAGCTTTTTAATATTATGTAGCTTAAGTATAAAAATAAATAAATATATACTTGATAAAAATAAAAGCTAGTAGCATTACTCATCTGTAAGTCAAGCTGAAAACTCATTACCATTGAAAGAAAAAAAAGATCTCTGATTCTTTTTCTTTTCCTTTAATGTGTGTGATAAATACTTTTAGACATTATTAAACAGTAGAACAGGCCACAATATTTACAAATAAACAATATCTTTTGTTTATCCTATCATAAAACGCCACATGGTCCAAAAGGAAATATTGACGAGGACAGGCAAATTTTAAAAAATTTTTAAATGGGAAATATGTTTGAGATAAGTATGTGGGCAAAACCCAGAAAGAGCATAAAGAACGAAGAACATAGCAGTCTCTTGAATGAAGAATGCAGTTTAGTAGATAATTTCTCCTTCAAGAGCCAGGTGCATCCTAATATGAAAATATTTATTAATTTGCTTTTATTGTTGATCATAAAATAGATTTAAAGATTCAAGTTTTATCTCAATATAGAAGAGAAAGTTTTCTCAACAAAACACCTATTAAAATCTTAGAATTTGGTGAGAAAGTTTTCAGTACAGCTTCTGCCCCTAGACAAGTTCGTAAGTTTAATCGTTTGTTTTGATAATCAAATACATTAGACCCAAGAGACTGCGAGTCTGACTGTAGTGGGTTATCCTTGACTGACAGCCAATGTCTACCCAGCTGCTTCCTCTTGCCGGAACACCCAGTGGGATGAGATAAAGACAGGGAGATAGCTTGTCAGTCGCTCTTACCAGAACAGACTTCACTTGGGGAGTATTAAATTATTGACAAAATAAAATAAATATGTAATTACTCCTTTGAGTAGTGGGAAACAGAAAGAAAAAACTTAAACCCACCCCTTTTCTGCCCACTGTTGTGGTTTAGGATTTTGGCTCCAAGGCAAGGAAGGGGGCTGTTCCCCGCCGTTTGGGCATGAAAGGAGGTGTTGCCGCCTTTGTTATGGCATGCTCTACTATCGTGGGGGAAGGGGTACCGGCCTCTGTAACTGGCGTTTCGAAATGCAGCCCCAGCTCCAATTCTGTACCTGCCCCCTGGCCCAAGCTGTGTCAATCAACGCCTCTTTGAATAATGCTATAAAAAGCTGCAAACCATGTTTCTTCTGTGGGCATGCAATTTTTGGCTCAGAAGAAGGACGATAAAAGAGAACCCCTGAAGCAGCCACCTCAGCAACATGTGAAGAGAGGGTGAAGAAAAGTTCAGTGCTCTTCTTGTGTCACTTTTCCACACTTGCAGTTGCTGCTGATAAAAGGTTGTGTGATCACAACAACAGGCAACAGGACAATGGTGAAGATTCGTTTTGATGATAGTTGATATGTGAAAATACTAGAATACTATGACTGAATATTTAAATTTTATTTCAGACTTTGTTCATACATCATCTTTTATAGGCTGTTTATTTTGCACAATTTGAAACGCATATGCAACAGAGGTATATTTTTGTTACTGGAGATAGGCATTCATAAAAATTGTAGTGTATTTAAATGTGCGCAAAAAAATTTTGTTTCATCTCAGTTGTTCTGAGTCTCTTGTGATCATTTGAGATGCGAACAGGTGATGTGTCTGTCATGAGACATTTTTACATTTCACATTTGATAAGAGTAAAAATCCTATATTAAAATATTCTGTTATGTGTGAATTATCAGTTTTCCCATCATCTGTTCTCATAAGCCTATGACATTGTGTTCAAGAAGGGTCTGTGACTCTTCCTAGAAAGAGAACAAGATCATCTGTCTGTCTCACTGAAAATAGCATAACACAGCTCCTTTTATAATAGATAGCAGTTGCAGCAACTGTGATGGCTGAAAGAGGAGCTTTTGCATACAGAAGACAGAAAAACTAATGTGGATTTTGTAGTGATCGCTTACAGTGGACTAGGCGTTATATTTATAATGGTTTCCTGAGTTGAAAAGATAAAGGTCTGTTTTAAATAATGGCATATATAAAATGTTATTAATACTTTCATGGTAATAAAATATTTTTCGCTTTCCACAACACTAATATCAATTTTACTGTGGCTGCATCTTATAACATTGTATGTGGAAGAGTAAGACAGTTGAGAAGAGCAATTTTAAATAATATTCACGAATAATCTAGAATTAACATTATATTCTCTTGTCCTTGATGGAAGCCACAACTGCACTGATAAGTCATTGACAGTAAAGCAAAGTAATTAGGAATCAAGTTCCTCATTGAGAATTTTAGCTCTGTAAATGAGCTGCATAGATAGTTGACCTGGGAACTCCCAGGATATTTTAAAGCTTATTTCCAATTAAATCTGTCTTGAGGAACAACAAGTAGAACAGTACAATAATTTCTTTAGAGTTAGTGGGGATATTGATTTTTCCCATCACCTGCATGTGTTATGTCCTGAAGGTAGGCTGGAGTTGTATAAGCACAACTTTTCAGTTTTCACAAAAGTTTGAGAAGAGCAACCTGCTCTAGCTGAGCCCATTTTGAGCAAAGAGGTTGGACTAGACAATATCCAAAAGCCTCTTTCAACCTCAACCATTCTATGATAGGCTAGACTAGACTAGTCTAGAAGTGTTCTTAAACATCATAGCAGCACTTTGACTTCCTCATTTGGTAAGTGGATAATGTAATGTGTGATAAATCCACACAGTAATCTTACTGGACATTCTATTATTCAAGTGTTTAACAACTTGCTTTTTCAAATACTTCCTAAAACCAGTAAATTACACAAAAATAAAATCTACAAGTGGTTCAGCATTACATATTCATGGTAAGAAAAAAAGGAATTGGATAAACGTGGAGAAAAATTAATTCCATGGTATTTCTAGCAGAGACTTATGTACATCAATATTACTGTATCTTGACTTAGTTTTGTTTGCTTATACTAAGGAATTTAGGCTCCTTCCAGAAACATATCTTCTTAGTGTTTAGCTTACCATCCTGAAAAATCTGTAATTTCTTTTGAAAATTTTCTTTCTGGTGAGATGGGCTCTGTGTTATGTTTGAATAGCTGGATGTTTCTCACAGGGTTTGGTAGAATTCAGCGTGCCATGGTGTAATACAGATGTAATTCGACAAAGCACAGATTGCAGAATGCTTCAAAGCTTTTGCAAAGTAAAATGGAAAAATGCTGCATGCTGGACAAAACAAGAACAATGTTGGGTTGGAATAGATCCAAAGATGTCATTCACTCCATCAGCCTGAGCTAAATTAGGATCAAATATGGGTTATGATCTCCCTTTTTCTTCATAGGACAACCATGTTTTTAGGTGCTCTATTTGTTTTTCGGAAACTACATATTAGTTACAGATTAGTTTAACTTTTCTAGAATGCCATAATATTTTATGTATTCTTTTAAAGTGTAAAATAGATTCCACTCTATTTGAAAATATTTTAAATGTTATTAATATCTTCTTTAACTATCTTAATACCTAGCCTTTTTCAGACTTTTTCGCTATTATTCTAAAATAAACTGATTTTTTGAAATTATTTTCTTCCTTCTCTGATGCATACCAGATCAAATATAAAACCATAATTGCCGTGTAATGATTCTGGAAAACTGAATCAGAAATCCTTATAAAAATACTACAAGTCAAATGCTTTTCTATCAGATTATGACAAAGCATGAAGTTTAAATACCTTGTAGTAAGGGTTATTTTTTTGTTTAATTTTTAGTTGGAAATTTATACAAAATTTATTTAATAGCTCGTCTGCTTAATTTTATATTAGTCTATAATTTGAAATTGTGGTATTTTAAAGGGTAATGTAAAATTATTAAAAAAAATACTGTGAAAAACCAGGCTGATAGATTTTGCCATCTTTGAATTTCCTGATTGACACGCATTCAACTATGACCAGCTGAATAAATAATCTGCACCCTGTCAAAACCTAGTTCAGTATGAAATGTTAGACCTTTACTTCCTATAGGCCAAATGGGCTAAAGAAGTTACTAGATGGATACAGTACTAATTAGAAGAGAGACAAGCTGCTCTGTGCATTTCAGACTATTTATTAGGAAACAGTTAGTGCATTAGGATGAAGAATGAAGTGGATGCTTGCCAGAGACTGTAATTGCCTTCCTCGAGAGACAGGTGTATTTTAAAATACACACTAAGAAAAGCCTACAACTCTGCAAGCCTACGATCTCTCTACAGAGATTTATATACTTCATTCTACAAGACACTTGAATTTTAACTTCCTTTGTCATAGTGGTATCAGCGCTTTAACAGCTCAAAAATCGATATAATTTTGATGACTCCCATATCCATTCAGTACGTCTTAAGGTACTGCAGTGCCAAACCTTAACAAATTATGATGTCCATTAATGTTTTTATTTTCAAATACTGAAATCACTGGGATGACATTTTTAATGATAGTTACATAAACTAAACCATTTCTGTCTTCTGTGATGATTATTCTGTTTTTCTATAGTTCGTGATTCCCATTTATCTTCTATTTATATTTTATATAATATTTCTATTATTGTTGGTTTTTAAAATATTTTGCAGAAGTTTCAGATAACAATTATTTTCCATCCATTACAGAAACGCAGCTCTCCTCTTTAATTTTTTACACCCATTTCTCCTATAATTACCAAAGACGGCAAAAATCTGCATATGACTAAAAAAAGAAAGCGTGTTTAAGATTTCACTTTATTAAGTAACATAAAGTTTTAGGCCATACACTTCAAATTTCAGCAAAGAAAACACAGAAATATTTGCATAGAGCTGTCCACCTTCATAAGTGCATATGTAATAAAAATACATTTGAAAAATATTTGTTTGTTTGGTGCTAGAAATTCCATATTTTGTTTATTTGCAGGAAAACTTTAAAGGGAAAAATTGGAAAATTAATTTTGTGACCTAATTTTGTGCTTTCAATATGAGTTTCAATAATGGTAGAATTCAATGTCCTTAGAAATAAAGGTTTTGAATCCAAAATAATTTAAAAAAAAATTCCTTCAAAACTTCTGAATTTTTTTTTTTGTAAAATCAGATGTAACAAGGGTAAATGTACATTATTTTATTTATCTAATTACCAAGTCCTGCATAGACAGTATTTCAACTCATCATTATGTTAATCAAAATACTGTATTTATGAAATGTTAATCTTTTTACAGTCATCTGTTTTCATATAAAGGTGTGTTCATATGATTACCTGATCATTTCATAAAAGTTAGTGGAAAGTTTACACTGTGTCATAAAATGCACCATTTGGGACGAGCTTACATTGTAGTTTGTTTTACTCTAAGAAAGTCTCTGCAGTACCTAATAGAATAAGTATTTTATGCTTTAAAGTTAATGAGCATATTTTTGTACTTCAGTGTCAATAAATAATGTATTCTTCAAAGTCTTGTATAAAAAGTGATATCCATTGCAGATTTATATTTAAGAGAACATGGCATATGTTTGATATTCAACTATGATTAATCAAGATGTTTTGACTTGATCTGGATGCTCATAATTATTCATGTCTACCATGAGTTTTCAAATTAATAAGAAAAGGTACAAAGGCAACTAAGAAACCTTTGTTCTTTTTAATTCTTTAGTGTATTTTTAAATTAACCTGAAGTAAGGCAATCATCATCATATTCTGATACATCTTTGAGCTACAAACAATACATCCTTGTAAGTAGAGTATATCATAAATATTTAACAAAGACCGATGGATATCATTTGATGTGGTGCTCCGTTTAGTATCCAGCATTGAAATAAGGTTTTATTTTGTACAAAGCTTTCAGTCCCCTGACAATCTAAGACATAAGAGCTGGAGTTTTCTGTTGGGTGTCTAAAATTCTGATGAATAATTGATTCTAAATGGTTAGTCAGGAATATTCTTCAGTCCAAAAAGAACATACTATTTATTTTTTTGCTGAGGTATTAAACAAAATTCTTAAAACCCAAGTCTTTGATAACAATCTTTCAATCATGCAATCTATTAATTTAAAATAAATAGCAGTATCTTTTCTTGACTGCATTTTTTCTTCAATAGGTTCAAAATAAAAGATGCAAATATCATTATTATTACTTAAGTTAAAAGACATAGAAACTGAGCCATATAGGAGTGAATCATGAATACTCATTAATTATTTATATTATATTGGAAACTAATCAGAGAATTATGCTCACCTTTTTGAGTCAGCTTCTGACTTGATCACACAGTTAGACAGGCATAAAAAAAACATAAAGAGACAACACGGCCTCTTATAGACCATTAAGTATCTTTTTATATGCCTTTGAGTACAGTTATTTTTGGTATTGGCTATCTGGTTGGTGCAAACATCCAGCTGTGTTTTAGGTATTTTTCTTTTTTCAAGACACTTTAAAATGGAAACCTTTACTATGTTTAAATAAAATCTGTAATTCCATTTTCACTTTTGCTAAAATGAAAATGCCACATGAACTCAGTACCCTAATGTAAGCCATCAGTTACCCTAACTGTATGATGGCATTATGCTACTATTGTATACAGCTGAAGTCACATTATTCCTTCTCTGAGACTGGAGAATACTTTTGTGAATATGTTTTGCTCTCATGAATTTTTGGGAAAGCAAGTATGATCAGTTTTGCCCTATCAGCTTCATACACAAGTGACATAGCAAATCACTCACCCAGAGAGGCTGGAAAGAAGGAAATTACAAAACTATTTGGATTGATGTCACCATTTAAAGTAATTTTCAGCAGACTTTTTATAGATGCACCCAACTCTTTCTTCCTCATTTCTTCAACATCTCATATTGAGCAAAAACTCTTTCCTACTTTGAAAAAAACATTTATTCAAAAGCAAAGCATATCAATAAAAAGCTAGAGTGTTATCAGCACACCGTTGATGGCACATCAACTCATAGGTCAATCAGCAGACTACATGTAGAGTAGAGATGAAGGAATAGTATTCTAATCTGCCTCATTCAATTCCTAAATCAGGTATGAGGAGATGTATTGTATACCGTGCACTGAAGATTTCAGAATGAATATACCTTATCTTCCGGTTATAACTGCTGCAAGTTATATGGCCAAAATGATAGCACTTTAGGGCTCCGACCTGTTGTCATTCAGGTGAATACTATTTTTGCAATGGAGTTTTCTGATAGCAGGACTGAGCACAGATTTGAGCACCATCTCCTTGCAAATGCATGCTTTTAATAATCACCACTGAATATTTTCATTAGTTGTATTCATAGTGTTGATAACAGGTAAAGATAGAAGCTCAAAAAAATCTGTAAATAGTATGTTGTTGTGGTGCTGAATATTGATTTGAAGGAATCAAATAACATTCTGATTTGATATTTTGCCATCAGAGCTCCCATATATTCATGCGCTGGAAACCATGAGATAAAAGCACAGATCATAAAAAGCAATCTCCATAACCACACTTGAAACTTCAAAAAGCTTTTTTCTGGGGAAGAAGAAGTATGAAAAGAAAGTGACTCATGAATAGATACAAAAGAAAAATATCCTTGAAATTTTTTATCTACATCCCATACTGATGAGCAGGTGCTTTTTATGAATGTTTGCTCACACACTTTTCAGTCACGACCCCTACACATTGGTGTTTTATTTGTATTTTCCCTGTTTCAACTTAGTGAAATAAAGGGTGGAGCATATGAGTCTAATTTCTTCCATCTGCCTTTTTGGTTCAAGACAGAGGTTTTAAAATGGTATTGCTCTCAGAGTTCATGCTGCCAGAGACCTTGCTGCCAAGTCTCTCAAAAAAAGTTCTTCAGTACCTGAGTACATGGGTATCTGGATGCTAGAGTAAGGAGATCCGGGAATTACCAGCAGTAACCTCCTCTCTTCAGTATCCTTGGTGGGAGCTAGTGTGATCAGGCTTGTGACAAATACCAGAGTTAAATGCCTAAGTCAGTGAAGTCTTAGAGAAATGTATTAGATTAGATTGGGTTTGATTTGAGTTTGTTTTTTAAAGCAGATACTAAATTTTTTCTTCCCCCCACCTCCCTTCATAGAGAATGGACTCTTTAAGGTCCTCTAGATCCAAATAGTCTCTCGTATGAGAGTTGATAACGGATGCTTCAAGTTCCTCTGCTAGCTTGGAGAATACTAGGGTAATAGTTCACCTTCAATATATATAAACGCCAGGCTCCAAGTACATGGAGACCGGTTTGCACATATATGTCCCAGCAAGGCTGAAGTGGTGGAATGGGGAACACAAATGATAGTATCTGTCAAAATAAAGAACTTCTTTTCCAATATAGAACTAAAGGAATATGCTCTGAGGATGTGTAAGCATTGGTTAATTTTATCAGAAGATACAGGGAGGAAAAAAGTTGAACTGATTAGGTCTTTTTAAATATAGAAGGCTTTAGTGATGAGGTTTTTAATTTGAAAGCAACATTAAAAAACCTTGAAACTTCAAAATTAATTTTGGAAATTAAAATTTAGCTGATTCTTCTGGCCTTTGTTTACGTTCATACTCCTTCCTTTTCACACACTTTTGCCAATAGCAGGACAGGAAAGGTAATATTGGGAACAAAGGCAAATAAGAGAAGCAAAGGAAGAGAAGAATCACTATCACACACTGACAGTATAGAAAACCTTTATTTTGATGTGTCTTTCCTTACTCTAAAGGAAACAAAATGGTTTAAGTGAATAAATTAGAGTTTTATTATCTTATTAAATTGTATAAATGTTATTTTATTTATATTTTTATGCATTTATATTAGCATTTATGAAATTATAATATGCTTACTATGGTTATAATATAGAATTGTAACACAATTGTATTAACAATTGTAGAATAATAAAATACAACAGAAAAATAATATATGATATATAATTACATTTAAATGCATATATAGAAATATATTTATACATATACGTAAACAAATATGTATTTTAATTTGTAAAACTGCAACTTCATTGAGGTTACTCAATTAGATAGATTTGAAAACAGGAGTTAATTAAAAGCTTTAATTGGAAGACATGAGAACACCTAGAGAATGTTAGTCAAGACATTCAATGATTTAGATTTTTAAATTTGTGTTTAAGGGTATAAGTAAATACAAAATTGTAATTTCAAAACCACAGTTTCACTGAAGTTAGTTTAAAAATAAAACTATACCAGTAATTTTAAGGATATAAAAGTTTGAAGGAATGGTAAGATTGAGATTGGTGTTAGCTGGGCAGCTGATGTAGGGAGC
>NW_010417401.1:0-803 GCF_000710305.1 Buceros rhinoceros silvestris | reverse complement strand
AGGGAGCACTATGATTGTTCTGTTTATTGGTAAAGGGATGTTATAGATGCTGCCCCATCTTTTCAAATGAAGATGAATTGACCTTTACCTCTCAAAACTGCAGACTATTATAACAGGCTCTTGAAAGAACAAAAATCCATCTATTTTTATTAGCTTGACCAATGTGAAAAAGTACCTTTTGGAGACCGCAGCTGAAAGGGATGTTATAGATGCTGCCCCATCTTTTCAAATGAAGATGAATTGACCTTTACCTCTCAAAACTGCAGACTATTATAACAGGCTCTTGAAAGAACAAAAATCCATCTATTTTTATTAGCTTGACCAATGTGAAAAAGCACCTTTTGGAGACCGCAGCTGTCAGGTATCATTTAGATAAAAGGTTTGGGATTGCTTCTTCCAGATTTTACTTGAATATGTATTCTTTTAAAGGGTTATGAACTCTTTTTAAGAAAATACAGCCCCTCTTAGTAAATGGCCATCTGTCAGAGATATTGTGTCTGATTACTTCAGGGAATCAAGGCTTTATTTGAAATAAATAATAACAAGTAAAAAAAAAAAGGAAGAAGGAAACCCGTGGTTTTCCCAGGTGCATATCTTACCAGAGATCTTGGTCTCATTCGGTTTCTTAATCCATGTATATTTCTAAGAAAGCATATCTATACATCTATAGAAAATATGTTTACATGCAAGTAAGCATACATATATAATAAAAATAATAAAATACAAATATAATATACATATGTATATTACACAAAAACAAAATATAATTAAATTAAATTATTAATCTTAATAGCATACATATA
>NW_010417400.1:0-789 GCF_000710305.1 Buceros rhinoceros silvestris | reverse complement strand
GGCGTCCGGCCGTCCCTGCCTGTCCCCCGCCTGAGAGCGGAGGGGGGGCCCGGGAGAGGTGACGAGGGGGTCTGCGGACTCTGCCGCCCAGCCCAGCCCAGCCCCGCGCCTGTGTTTTGGGAAGGGAAGGATCTCAGGTTGCCGCTGGGGTAGCGCAAGGGAGCCTGGGCCTGGGGGACTGCCCGGTGCGAGGGGATCGATCTGGAGAGACCCGGCTGCGGTGGCTCGGGGAGCCCTGGCGGGAGGGTCTCGGGAACGGGAGCTGGCGCCTCTCCTCCCGGTGCCGGACCGAGGCACTGCTGCTGTTCGCAGTTTCACGTGCCCGAGAGCTGCCTGCTCGTCCCTGACGCATCACCTTTCCCTTTCAGGCCTTTAAAATCTTTTGTTCGGCTGCTATACCTTTCTTCTCCGTGGTCCTGATGTTTTTCTTGCCTTTCGTGGTTTGTTGCTTTCATCGCATCACACCTTTCTTTGTTTGCTACACTCTTCGGTTTCCATCCCAGGTCATGAAAAATACTTGTCTTTGCTGCTCTGTCCTTTCCTGGTGTCTCCCCTGTCCTACCTATTGTCTCCTGTGCAGTATCAGGATACAAAGGTGGGAGGGTCTGCTCTGCCGGTTTGCCGCCCGTGAAAGATGCTTAGTAGAAAATGTGTTTCCTTGCGTGTTCGTGTGTGTTAGCCCAAATTCTCCGTAAAAACTCATACACCTCGCTGTTGGTCTCCTTCATGCTCCTCTGTAAGACAACTGGATGCAATGCTTAGAGGCACACCCCATCCCCTCCCCCCGCC
>NW_010417399.1:671-1181 GCF_000710305.1 Buceros rhinoceros silvestris | reverse complement strand
ACATGGGCTCCCACGACATCGTGGACGGCAACCACCGCCTCGTCCTCGGCCTCATCTGGACCATCATCCTCCGCTTCCAGGTGGGGCTGGCTGGGTGGGAGGCACCCCTCAGCTCAGCACCCCGGGGCTTGTTCCCAGGCGGGAGCTCTCCTCTGCAGATGTCCTCTTCCATCTCTGGGTTGTCCTTCTGTCCCCAGATCCAGGACATCATCGTGCCCACGCCGGATGGGCAGGATACACCCTCTGCCAGGGACGCGCTGCTGCTCTGGTGCCAGATGAAGACAGCGGGGTAGGTGGTGGCACCCACAACCCACCGCGCTGGGGACCAGGAGTGCCTGGAGGGTGACGGTGACGCCCTGTCCCCATCACAGGTACCCTCACGTGAATGTCACCAACTTCACCTCAAGCTGGAAGGACGGGCTGGCCTTCAACGCCCTCATCCACAAGCACAGGTAGGTGGCACGGTGGCAGGCACTGGGACATGCTGGGGCGGTGCTGGCATTGGAGGAT
>NW_010417399.1:0-527 GCF_000710305.1 Buceros rhinoceros silvestris | reverse complement strand
GGATGTCCCACGGGTGCATCACTGCTGTCCCCAGGCCTGAGCTGGTTGACTTCCACAACCTGACCAAATCCAACGCCCGGCACAACCTGGAGCATGCATTCAGCGTGGCAGAGCGGCACCTGGGCATCACCCCGCTCCTCGACCCCGAAGGTGAGGCCAACACTGCCAGCCCTCCTGCCTCAGTTTCCCCGTTCCACCCTGGGACATGCCCAGGCCCTGTGGAAGGATAGAGAAGTTTCCACCCCATGGAAGGGAGGTCTGCTGGGGAGCAAGGGGGATCCCATTGCCACTGGGGTGATGCCGGGACGATGCAGAGGCTGGGTCAGGACTGACGCCTCTCGGTCGTGCCGGGCAGATGTCTTCACAGAGAACCCCGACGAGAAGTCCATCATCACCTACGTGGTGGCCTTCTACCACTACTTCTCCAAGATGAAGGTGCTGGAGGTGGAGGGCAGGCGCCTGGGCAAGGTAGGGGATGGCACTCAGCTGGTGGTGGGTTCTGCTGGGCTGCCGGCACCCCACGCCTC
>NW_010417398.1:11508-11722 GCF_000710305.1 Buceros rhinoceros silvestris | reverse complement strand
GCTGTTCCCGCCTCGTCCCCTCCCCTCAGGGCGCTTCTCCTCCGCCGCGTCCCGCGCTCGGCGGCCCAGAGCCGCGCCGAGCAGGAGCCGGGACGGGCGCTGAGGGGGATTCATCTCCTCATCGCCTCATCGCCTCATCGCTCATCTCCCACGGCCGCTCGTGGAGGAGAGCGGCCGCCCTGCCCGCCCCGGCGCCTTACCGCTTTTTTTCTCG
>NW_010417398.1:0-11428 GCF_000710305.1 Buceros rhinoceros silvestris | reverse complement strand
CGGCTTGTCAGTGCGGGCCGAACCGTCAGGTAGCCGCTGAGCAGGGCCCAAACGGCCCACAGGCGAGAGGCAGAGCCGGTCACAATCCACTGGGGACTGGTGTCCAGAGCAGATGAGGACCAGCGCTGTCCACCCTGGAAGGCTCTGTAAAGCATCCCACGTGGTAAGACCGGAGTCCCGGGCAGAAACAAGTGTCCGAAGTCTACGGACTACAGAAGTAAAAAAATAAAAGGCAGAGAGAGCGGCTGTGAGCTGGTCTTTTTCCAGAGCTATCATAGAACACTTTGCACCGTTGGCCACAGAAATCAAAGCGACTCAAAAGGCAATAAGGATGGCTAGAAATAAATACAAGTGAGGTCATAAAGGGGACTGGAGACTTCTCGAAAAGTAGTGAAGGAAAGTCAAAATGCAGTCTGCTGAAAACAAAGCTTATGTTGACTCAAAAAATTGCAATAAGATGGATTTGGAAACCTGCCTTATTGAAGTTGGCCAGCAGGATCAAACAGGTACCTGACAGTTTTATTAAACATCTTTTACAGGAAGTTTACAGGAAAGTTTGCACAGTTTCTAGTGCAATTGAACAATTTCTAACTTCTCAGAGTTGGAGATGATCTGCAGTGAGGAATAAAAAAATTGGAAATTTGGCTTAAAAAGACCTCTAAACTGCAAATCACTGTGGAAGCCAACTGCTTGGCTGAAGAATCTAGTTAGCAAGAAAGATGGGAGAGAGAATATCCCATTTGAGATACGTTTATATCCCATTTGCTCCCCAGAGAGGCTGCGTAGGAGAAATCATACCGTCTTCATTTCAGTAATAAATACAAAATATGGTAAAAAGTCCTGAAAGATTTATTCACAGTTATAGTATGTCAAAGAAATGTTTGGGTAGATGAGGATGTTTCTAGTACTAATTTGGGTACTTGAGATGAGGAACTTCCACCACAGGCTTCCACCCACACGCTCTGCCTCTGCCACAGGAGCCTTACATAAGTTGCGGCCTCAGCATTCCCTCGTGGCTCAAGCTGCGGTGATACCTGTGCCCAGTCCTACCCTGAATTACTGTTTGGATTTCCTGGGCTGGCCTTAGACCTGTTACCTTGGTTTTCTCTGTGGGCTGCTGGGCTGCCATGAGGATCTGTTGCTGTCAGCACCCCTGCTCTGCCTGCGCAGCTCACATCTTGGGCCTGTGCCCAGCCTACAGTGTGGTCACCCTCAGCTCCTGTCGAGCTTCTGTAGGGTGCAGGTCGCCTCTGCTGCTCCCTGTCATGGTTATATAAAGGTGATCTATATCGGTGTTCCTTGTCTCATACAGAAATACCTGTATTCTTATAAAGAAGCTTTTTAACAAAAATTACTGTGTTAAAACCAGGATTATTCCTCCCCTTTAAGTAAACCAGTACACTTTATATGTATAACCATCAAATGAAGGTAAGTTTATAGAAATACTGTTTAAATTGGCCTCAAAAGTAAAAAAAAAAAAACCACAGTCAGTAATGAGGAAAAAAATAAGGAAGCTGGTGAATACAGTGCTGCTGACGTGTAAAATAACAATATAGAAAAAAAATAAGAGTGGCTAACAGAGTTTCTTAAATTTCATCACTTTTTGGAAAACAGATTGACATTGAACTTATGAGGTAGAGCTACAGAGTCTCGGTTTTAGTTTTACTCTGTTCTGCTTAGTGTGCATTTTGAAAGTTTGGTAAACTGATTGATGTGAACAGATCCAGTAAATATTTAATGGGGACAGTGTGGTATGCAACAATAGTAGACTGGATAATTTTTATAATTTTTAGACTGGACATACTAAGAAATAAAATGCTAGGTGATTCAAATGAGCAATTTAAATCCTCTTACAGAGTAAGTGAATGATTAGGATGTGTGAATTCACCCCAGCATGGAGAAAACAAGGTATAAAAACTGGATTTCAAGAACTAAACTGAGAGGACTGGATAGCTAAGTTGGCAGATGAACTGATAGTGGCTGATAACTAACAAATGCCAGGAAAAACAGCTTGCAAAATTAGTGTTTGATAACTACCTTTAAATATGTCTCAGTGAAATACGTATTTTGTAGGTGAGCAATTTGTAATGAGCATATTTTCCTACACCCAGGAGAAGAAATTGTAGTGGCAACCCCATGTTGGAACCTGTTCATCAACAGTTTCTCAATGTGGATAATGTGCAGGTGCATGATAAAACTTCTGAGCTGGAAATATTACCATTACACAGGTAATGTGATAAGCATGAGAAAATCATTCTGAAAAATGCTGTTAGTGTATTTAAAGAAGAGGATGCCCTACCTCGAGGTCGCATTTAATAAAGAAGTTTAATTAATAAAAGTAAATGGGAATCTGTATGGAAAATGGTATGGCTCTGTCCTTGCTACAGAAAACACATTAATGGGTCTGGCAACATGCACACTGCAAAATGGGTCTGTGGAAACTGTAGTTTAAAAGACTGCCTAATAAAACAAGTGTGAGCTTGTAAATCTGGTAGTGCTGAGCCAGAGGAAACCAGAGAGGTGAGGAGAGGATGAGTGACCAGAAATTATTCTAGTTCAAGGATAAAACAGAGACTCAATATGGAAATAATACAATACACTCTAATTTTATTTTGTGTATATGAAGTAAGGCAAAGGCAGGTATATTCCAGAATTCCTTGCAATGGATACAAAACATTAGAGGGCTTGTACCCTCTAAATGGGGATAATAAAGCAGAAAAATTCATTTAAAATTTCAACTAACTAGAGACTAAGTATTTAAATATTTGTTCAAATTGTGAAAACTATGTTTTCTGTGTGAAAGTGCTAAAAGACAATGGGAAAACAAAAATGTTAAACATGGTGTAGATGTTCCAGTTAAGTTCTTCTGTCTGCCTAATATTAATTTGTGTTCCAAGCTATAGAACTTCACACAAGCACACACACTTTACCTGGTGTATTTATGTAAAGAGGCTGCTCATTAGGCACCCCAAATGACATTTTGTTGATGGTACTAATGTCTGCAGCTGGCCCAATGGTTTGGTGGTAATTGTATAACACTTACAGGGCAGCAGAGACAGTGAAGCCCCTGAGGAAAGAGGAGGGTTTAACTGCACAAGGGTTCCAGCAATGCCTGCTGGCCTGTCCACAGAGCAATGTTTTTGAACGTCTCAGAATACATGAGCTGATTAATTGTGAATCACCCTCCCAGAAGAGATGAAGCATTAGTAGCAAACAAAGGGGAAGCAGAAGGGAAACTTCAGGCAGTAGAAAATAATCCAGGAATTAAAAGATTGGTGAAAGCCTTAGGATGCTTCCAGATTGACCAGAAAATCTTAGCTCAATACCATAGAAATAGATCTTATACTGTGCACTCTAGGATGAATTTGGGTGAATGTGGCTGAAACTGTATTTTAATATATAATGCACTCACAGCAACGAATGTACATGAAAACTTAGTGAACTGTTTCTTCTCAGTCAGTGACAACCCTTCTAAAGCATGCTGTAATCTGAATTTACTTGGGAAATTCTCTCTGCTACATCTCAGCCAATCTGAATGGCAAGGAAAAAAAAATGCTGACTTTACAGATCAATAGTAAAGCTTCATCTAAAAGGTTATGCCTTGGAAGAGAACGTACTGCTACCAGAATAATATTGATTATAATGTTCATGTATGTTTTTCTCAGGGGATGAAGATTAGGAAAATCTCTACCAATGTTTATAAACTGATAGGAAGCTTATTAAAGATATTTTTTAGATGTGAAACACAAGTTACTTTATCAACCTTGGGCTTGTAAGTCTTGTCGCTATCAAACAGTATGGCTTATGAGTTACGGATCAGGTCATTGGCCCATCTTAGGTGCAAACAGCCTCCAGAAGTCTTGACATATGTTACTTTGGAAAAAAAGAACCTTGTTCTTAAGGCTCCCAAACTGTGATTCATCAGGCGCTGTGAGGAGAGCTGGTTAACCTTCAGAGACATTAGTTTGTGCCCTGAAACGAGAGAGTTGTTTAATCAGTGTAGGTACCTACTTGTATGGATGGAAAAGGGTTACATCTACCTGTTTTCCACTGCAAGTTAAGAAACAGTAATTTGTAATTGCAAAGAGCACAATGAACCTCTGGAATATACAGAAAATACAAAAACTGACCAAAAGAAAAAGGGGGGAGAAAACCCCAGTTATAATAATGACCAATGAGTTAAATCAAAAGCATTCTGTCTCCAAAATTGGGCACCAGAAGATATTTAAGGAAGAGTATAAGAACACAGAAGCTTGTAGAATCCTCTCCCGCCTCTAATAAATTAATGCATTTTCTCAGCCACAGGTGCTGCTTTCAGGGGATTTTTCTTCCCTTGCTTTGTTTCAGTTGCTTTTAAATCCATGTTTAATTTGGAATTCACTACCTTCTGTGGCATGGAGTTTCCATAGCTTAATCACACGCCAGGTGAAAAAAAACTCCTTCTGTTTGTGTTGAACCTGCCACAGTAATTTCATTTGACTCCTCAACAAATATTGTATTTGAAGTGTCAGGGAAGAGCTGCTCCTCATTTACCTTCTTCATGTCTTCCATAAACCTTATGTTTTTATGGTCAAAATACGAAATGGAGATGTATCTCAAGTTTTCTCATGGAAAAAAAGGTTCTTTCTTCCCATTGCTGCATACAATGTGGCAACATTATGCGTACTTTCTATATAGTACATAAAAAGCTAAGTAAGCAGTAAAATACTTTTCCTTTTAAGTGTTTGAAGTACTGTACACTGAATGACCTTTTCATTCTCCATTCACAAAGAAGTAAGAAATAACTATTCTTATTTCTCATAGCTGTGATTATACCAATAGCTATAACTCAGGCCCATGAAATCCTTTAATATAAAGAGCCATGCTGGAGACTCATTCCCCTAAAGAAATGAGCCCAGGATGATTGACCTGAAATGACCCCTTCATTTTTTAGTGAAAGGAGATCTAAATATGGCAAACATTTCCTTGTGCTACTGTCTCTCCACAGACTACATTGTCCCCCATCAGAATCTCTTGTGATTAACAAAAATTGGTAATTTAACTTTATGGGGAAACAAGAAAAAATGTCTACCAGAACTATCTGTTCTGTGTCTTTAACTCTTCCGCAATTTTTCTGTCAGAAAATCGGGGGGTTGTAATTATTTCCATTCTTTGCATCACTTACAGTAATAATCACATTTTCTGTTTCAGGGTCTTTTAAGATTGGTTTTTAAGTTGTTGACCTAAAGAATTAAAGCTTCACAAGTCTGCCATCATAAAAAATGGTGTTAAAAATGACTAAAAATTAATTATTCTTTTAAAAAAACACAAAAATGCCACACATTTTTTGCTTAGTTTTTAATTTACCTTTTTTCGTCTCTTTTTTGAGAGGTAACTAATCCAAACATCCAAACTAATATTGGAGGATGATTATTAAATAAAAGTTCCTCTACTCTGTAGACTTCCTTCTGGAGCACCGAAAAGATCATATGCCTGTGACATCATTCAACACCTGTAACAGGGGACAAAGCTCAGGTCAAAGAATTACCCATCTGATTAGCCTGTGTATCTCCTTTGAAAGTAGAGAATAGGTAACAAACAAATGGTTCAGCCTGAAACCAAGCTGAGGAACTGCAGGAACCAGGAAGCACTGAGCTCTCTGAAGAACTTGGGCTTTGTGGGAGATGACATGGTGCTTCAGGTCATAGCTGTGGAGTTCTTTTGGATTCTTTGCATTGCAAAAATTGCCACTAACGTCTCTGAATGATCAGAATGAGACGCCTTAACCAAGGAGCTGCAGACCAGTGTTCATGTGCTAATCTCCAGGTTTGTCCTCCACAGTTGCAAAAATCCATGGATTAAGTCTTATGTCCAAAAATCACGTGTGCTTATGCTTCTCAGTAAAGGTTATTGTCAGTACATTATTCTGCTGCTCACGATATCGAAAGCCAGTGGAGTTAAAAGTCCACTTCAGGCTCCATAATTTGTCGCTCAAAGTTCTCTTGTAGAGTGGTAGAAAGTATCTTTAGCAAGAGCTGGACTTCAGCAGTTTTGAAATTCACTGTCCGAATGATGAAAGTGATTGTGGAGCTTACACTTTCAACTTTGATTTGCCAAAGATTATTCAAATCTTTGACGATTAAAGCCAGAAGTGCTTTCTAAAGCTTTCAGTATGAATTGCAAAACTGTGACTAAAACACTCACACATCAAGCTGGACCAGAAACATACATGTACGTATGTGACCAAAGACACCAGGAGATGAAGAAAAAAGAGGAGATGGTGAGGAAAGTTTTCTTAAGTATTACACAAAAAGCATGATTCTATGGATTAAATAAACACTACAAATAAACCCAGAATTTCCCTTGGAGGAAAGGCCTGGGGACAGCTCCGCATTGACCTTACGCAGTTTGCACTCATTTGCTCCCGTTGGTCAGGCAAGAGCAGAGGGGCCAAGGAGTGCAGGACTCCGGGCTCAGCCATGCTTCCATTGCTGTCCAGTGCCACCTGTCCTGCCGCTGGCAGAGCTGCACAGTGGGTGTGAGAATGATGTCCTCTGGGTGTAGAAACCCTCCTGAAGTCACTTGTTCACAAAGACTGAGATGTATTTTGGAAATGCGCATATCAAATGCGCACCTCTACAAAGAGAACACTTGATACTCTGTCAGATGGTAGAAACAACCAAATCTTCCAACAAGCACTGACTGCCTGTCTTTTCCAGGGGACAGCTGAGGTTCTGCAGCATTGGTCCTGACTTTTTTAAGTACAGTTCCAACCAGATGAAACTGGCTTTGCAGTGTTTATCCTCCTCTTCCTGCAGTCTACCAGAGTTAACAGGACTCCTGTCTTTTTGTTTCCTGATAATGTCTCATACATATTTCAATATTGAAGTTTTCACCCAAGCAGCTTTAAAACAACAGTAGGTAATAACAGTAGGTTACCCGCTTAGTGGTTTGCTTTGCTCTGTGGCTTATATGTCCCTCCTTGCATCTAGCAAAAAAACCTCTTGCAATGGTTTCTCAGAATGGCACTCCCTTCATAGTGAAAATACCGCCGAGCTGGTTCTTGCTCTGAAGCTGTTGAAGATACTATTTCATCTGCCAATAATAAAGAAGCAACTGACCTAAGTTACTCTTCTCTATTCACCTTGCTGTGATGGCAGAGTGCTGACTGTACCATTATTGCTCTATAAAGCGAAGTCAGATTTATGAGGCAAAATCTATGATGGTGTGATTCCAGCTAGACAAAAAAAAAAGCCCAGTATGAAAATAGTTATTCATATCTGCAATAGCCTTTGTCACAGAAAAGATAACCCTCCTGTGCTGAAAGGAATAAGATCACTGATGTAAATCAGACTGCTACTCTCAAGTCCCTCTAAGTTACTAATGAGCCTGGAAGAACAAGGATACTTAGGAGAAATCCAGAACAGCAAGACGTAAGTTGTTGGAGCAGAGGGAAGTACTTACTTCAGATGATACTAAACTCTTGTACAGTAGACTGCCCAGCTTAAACTGGTGAACTCCAATAGCATGAAAGAGAAGGAAAAAGAAAGAGCTAAAAAAAGAAGAAAGGAGTGAAAGAATGAACAAATGCACAAGGAATTTTAAAAATTAGTATGTCTAACTCGGTAATGTTTATTATTTAAAACACGATTTTATATGTTGTTGCATTCATTCCAGAAATAAAAATAATAAAATCTTGGTATGAGGTTTTGGTGTAAGCTTTATGATTTTCCTTGGTTTTTACTTTCTCACAGAGTTGCTGAGATCCTAATTTTTTTTTAGGTTTATCCATCCCAAGTTCTCAGTAGCAATTACCACAACTTTTTGATATAAAAAAACCCCAGATATTTTGAGCCAGGCTTCAGATATAATTGCTACAACCACTATAAACCAAAAGGCCACTAGCAGTGTCAACTTCACTGACCTCCTAAGGGGGAAACGGTTTATCCTTACTGCCATAGTGTGGGGTAACATGACAACTATTGATGGCCCACTACTTACTAAGATGTCATCAGACAACATGTTGTCATAAGCTATTATTTTTAAACTGTTATTAAGAAAACATAAAACAGCACTTCTGTGATGTAAGCTAGTTGTTTTAACAATGGGAAATGTTATATAAAAATAAAACTACAAAATGTTAAAATAAAAATTCAATTCATATCGCTATGTGGAAAATTGATCAAATATTCAAATTACTATAATCTTCAACAGCGTAGCAGTGATTAAATAGTAGGGTCCTGAGTCTTGAGTAATTTATACTCATTTTATATTACTGTACTTCCATATGATTGCTGAAGCATGACATTCTAACTTACTTACCTTTCTGGCACAACTAGTGCTAGACAGCCAGTAGCTGTTCTGAACCTGCCTGTATAAAATGGAGTTGATGGCCCACAAATTTCTTTTCCTGATTTTTCCTACATTGATGTTCAGAAGACATCAGTAATGTCACCACTGATTGACATAAGGGTAAGTAAGTTCCAGAGCTGTCCATTCTTGTTTGTACTCCCCTTTTTTTCTGAGAAGTTCAAATAAGATATGTCTCATGTCCAGTACCTGGTTGGGGAATAAGCCTCTTCATTTTATTAAGAATCTGGGGGTTCCTGGCTAACTTGGGGGTTGTCTGCATATTGACATTGATTAGTCTGTTGTTTACTTAACTTTTAAAACCATGTAGCATTATTCTTGACAGACTTCACAATACAGAAGAGCTTCCTTCCCACACTGTAGGTATTATCTAAGAAAAATAAGAGCATTAGTTCATTTCTAGATGTTACTTTGATTAGTTCTCTGATGCTAATAATTCTATTCCATATTGGGGAAAAAAAAACCCAAACAAAACACAAACCAAAGTGCACTTCTTTAAACATCATCACTCATTTTATACTTCATAAAAAGTCAACTTTGTTTATGTAATTACTGCAACTCTACAACATCAATATGTAATGAGGTAATGCCGCGAGCTAGGAAATACCAACATCTTCCATACGCAGTGGAGGAACTTTAAGTAATAAACCACAGCAGACAGTATCGCAAGCCAGCAATACATTCCCTTTCTCTAAAATGGAGATACCGTCCTGCTGGAAATGCTCCTTTGAATCTGGTTGTGACTCCTTTGTGGTATTACTTAAAATTAAACGGTGAAGCTATCAGTGTGCTCCTGTACTTCTGCCTCTAAATTGTGCCATCTTTAATTTGTTCGATTTGTTCTAGTCTTTCAGTTAATAAAGACTAGATGGCATTTCACCAGTGTTAGAGTAATGCTCTGGGTCCTTGTTATTAATTTCCCTGTAAGTACATGCCTTTTTCTAGACTTTCCAGTTAGTTCTGCTAGGATGTTAAAAAAATGTTTTGATACATATGTTAGTTGTTTTAATCTTAGAGCTGTAAAGAACTAAGTCAAGAAAAGCCTCTCAAGTAATACACAGGAGCTGGTTTATAAAGTAAGTAAAGTTGAACCACTAAGTAATAGTGACCACAATATAATTAACTTCAACATGCTCAGGGGAGAAATTGTGCAAAAAATGAGGAAGCTAGTTAAAAAGACCCTAAAGTCGAAAGCGAGGAAATTAAAATCCGTAGACTCAGCATGGAGGCTACTTGAGCAACCATACCAGTGTAAGGGAAGGCATGCCTAACCCTAAACAAAACAGGAAGCCGACAAGCAAAAATGAGTGACGGGGCTACAGGAAGATTCGTATAGGGAAACGTACTTTTTTGAAGGTAGAATTTTAACTTGTGAAGTCAACAGGGATGATACTTACAGTGGCTAAGATACACAGCAGAGATTAGAAGGATGACAGAGGATTTGAGGAGCAGATAGCCTGACGTGAAAACAAGATTTTCTCAAGTATTAAGAAGCAGCAAGCCTGCAAGAGATTTTGTAAGTCCAGTGGGCTATTTGGTAAAAAAGTAAGAAAGCTAATGAGAACACAGAGACACTGAAACGAAGGTAAATGACTTTTTTCATTAGCATTTCCACATAGAATTGGGGGGAAATAGTTATACCAAATTTTTTCCTGTTGGGTAATATAGAGAAGTTTATGCCAAACACAGGAATTAAAAGATGTGCTGGAACAAATTCACAAATTAAATATAAACAGGCTCCTAGGACTGGAAAGTAAATCAATAAATTCTAAGGGGAATTAAAGCTAAGAACTACTATTCCGATTTCATCCTTCTTTACATTTCATCACTCAGAATTGTTGACTGAATTCTAGTTTTTGACATCTTGTCCTTGATTTCCCTGACCCTGTCCTTTCATGGTTCTTCTTCTGCGTCTCTAATAATTTCTTCACTAATCCTTCATCCTGACATCACATCTCCAACTTTCTGCAGGTATTTGCTGGAGCTATGTTTTCTCTGCCTTCTGCCCCTTCCAACCAAATCTGATTTTGGAGTAATCTCATTGTCAAACACAGATTCAACTATCATCCCTAGGTTGCCAGCTGTCAGATCCACTTATTTACTTCAAATCTGTCTCCTCCTATTTGGACTGAAATCTCACCTTGTCTTCCTGAAACATCCTCAAAGATATCTAACCATCAACTGTGGTTCCAAATGGGGCTAAAGAGGACCTTCAATCTTTCCTCTTCCGCGGGCTGTCCACACTCTTCTCTTAATCACTGTGGACATACTGTGTGTCATTCGGGCTCAGAACCACATATGATCAGTGCTTCTGTTTTGAAAATCTATTTTGCTTGAACAGTGGAAAAATGGGACATTACACTAACACTACTGCTCTTCATACAGACCTTATTAATAGAAATGTTTTAAAAATATCAAAAGCCTTCAGGTGAAAACCTTAGGTTATACTCATTTTCAATCTAGTCTGGGAAAAAATTCTAAAAAAAAAAAAAAAGAAAGAAAGAAAATATAAAAACTCCAAAGGGTAGATAAATATCGAGCAAGCAGAGCTACAGAAAGGTAAAGCCCAAGTAAAGAAAACGCAGCCTTCTTCGACACTGACCCCCTGGTGTGCTCTAACTGTGACCTCAAGGAGCCGTATCTAGATAGGAGAGGGAGTTCACTTTCCAAGGACCATTCAATCGTAAGCTCCTCTGCAAAGTCTCCCAACATGGGGTCCAATTAGTGCCACTTGTATTGGTGAATTTTTTTTTAGAGACCTGCTGAAAGCAACTGGAATAAGATTCTCAGCTTAACTTTGCACAGGCCACTGTACAGCTCTGGAGCCCAGAATCATTTTCATTTAAGGTAGATTTTGACTGAAGTCAGTAGGAGTTTTTGCCTGATGAAGGATCAGGTCCATCCTTTTGTTAATTTTTTACCATTTTTTGGTTCCTATCTTGCTAGTCACTTTTCAGTCTGTATTTTTATTACTTTTTCTATAAATTAGGAATAGTAATATTTATTACCTTTTTTAATATTTACTATATTAAGTGCCTATAGTTTTATCAGTAAAGAACAGGTAATATCTAATGTCTAG
>NW_010417397.1:0-18336 GCF_000710305.1 Buceros rhinoceros silvestris | reverse complement strand
TCAGCTTCCAATACAATGAGCTGTTGGGATCCCCCGTCACCTCAGAAATGCATATGGGTTCTGCCCCTTTATAACTTGATGCTGTTAAGGTACACTGTGCACCGGTACTGACTAAGGTCTCAGACTCCTGTGGGTCTGATGTGTCAGGCCATTGGATCCACAGCCCAATAAATTTGATTGTCCCCCTCCTCCACCTGGCTGGAAGCAAGGGCCCCTCTAATCCTGACTGGAGTCATTCACTTCTTGTAAAAATGACTTAAGTCCATTCAAGAGAATCGACAGTAAGATCAACCCCTTCTACTCTGTCTAGAGTATTTCCCACTGGAAACCAGGGCAGCATCATTCTTGTGAGAATCCCCTTTCACAGTTGTTTTCCCTTGCAACTCACGTACTTGGGCCTCTAGGATTAAAGTGGGTTTTCCATCCCATTTCCTCATGTCCTCTCCATGGTCCTATAGGTAAAACCACAGGGTACCCCACGGTGTGTACTTTCCATATTCTCTCCTTTGAGCAGGGGACCACTTATTCCTAACAGCTGAGATATTGGCCTGCACGGGCGGCAAGTGGGACATGTCCTCTTTGAATTGCCAAAAACTCCCAAGACAGTTCCTCCACAGCCAAGATACAGGCCTGTAGGGAGAAAGAGAGACTTCCTTTGTGTTGCCAGAGTTGGCCAGCCACATGTCCCTCACCTTCACCTCAGGTCATTATTGCCAATGAGCTGGCATATGGTGGTGGTGCACTTCATAGAAGCTTCTGCCACGTGGACAGTGTGCACTGGACTTCCTGTAGGTCTGTAGGTAGCTGCTCATCATTCAGATTGTTACAAATCACCTGCAGCATGGCCAACTCCTTCAGGTACTGGATAACTCTCTCCACAGTGGTCTATTTGTCTGGGTGACATACAACACCTTCCTTGAAGGGGTACCTTTCCTTCACGCCTCACAGAATTCGCCTCCAGAGGCTGAGGACTTGTCTCCACTTACCAATTGCCTTGTCAATGCCCCCTTCCCTTGACACGGATCCCAGATGCTTGGCTTCTCTACCCTTTCTTTCCAAACTACAGGCTCCATTATCCCAGCATCAGAGCAGCCAGCTAACAATAGGTTCACCTGGATGATGGCTTAAATCCTTTTGCATACCTGGCAGCTCACTCAGGGGTAGGGATCAGGTGATCGATCACCTCTGGCTCTGCCTCTTCCTCCTGCTCCTGTGATGGCCCTGGTTCATCATCATCCCTCACTAAGCAGACTGATTTTTCGGTGTATTTCTTCTTCTGTTTTGGGTGCAACTGTTACTGGCATGGGTTGGTACTCTGGTTCAACTGCAGTCCCTGCCAACCAGGGTCTGAGTAGCCACAGTGCTTGTCATGAGGGTTGGAATAGCCACAGTCTGCTGGTCTGCTTTTAGGCCCAGAAACTTTATCTTCCCCTTGAGGGCATTGAATACTGTTGAACAGAGATCAACAGGCACTGGCCAAGCCCCAGTACATTGCAGTGATTTGTGTTTCTCCAAGTTGCCAGGACGCCAACATACCTTTTCCAAATATTTTACTAGTTTGTCAGAATCTTGGGCTTATTCAGGGGTAAAATTCCAAAACACTGGAGGGGACCACTGTCCTAGGCACTTGCCCATACTCTACCATACACCCTGCCACGAATAACTTTCCAGCCTTACAGCAGATCTCTGGGTGGTATTCTTAAAAAAAAAAAAAAAAAAAAAAATCTTTGTGTAACCCTAAACAAGACCTGTGACATGTTCAGGATCATAACAATAAAAGCATACTGGCTTGGGCATCCCAAAGATATTCAAAACTCTGAAAAGCTGAGAAAGTATCCTCCACTGTCTTGCCTATAGATTGGGTGAGGTTAATAATAAATGGCAATGCCACACACAAATACCAGCTTAACCTCATTGTATCATATGTCAACAATACCAAATACAGCAGTATAACAGTCCTGATCCATCTCCCAGAGATGATAAACACCCCCACAGGGAATACATAGTGTACGTAAGGATTTACATAACACCACCACATGGGCAAAGGCACCAACATGGTGACCATAGACTAATATACAGAGTGCACACAGCAAGATTGTTTTAAGCACACTTCAGTCAGGTCTGTTGTTATCTCAACCCTTCCTATTGCCCCACACTGGGCGCCAAAAATTACTATTGTGGTTTGAACGCAGCTAGCAACTAAGCACCATACAGCTGATCACTCACTCCTCTCTAGGTCCAGGTGTGGAGGGAGAAAAAAAGGTAAAAGTAAAGCCATGCGGGTTAAAATAAGAAGAGTTTAGTTGAACACAAAGGGAGAGAGAAAATGGCAGTAATAACAAAGTGAGTAATACACAATGCACTGCTTTCCATTGCCACTGCCATACCATGCCGTGCCCCGCCACGGTTTGAAACTGTCCTACTCTCCAGCTAGCTCCCTCTTATATATACTGGGCATGACAACAGTATGGTATCGAATATCCCATTGGGTGGTTTGGTCTAGCTGTCCTAGCTGTGGAAATTAACCCTATCCTAGCCAAACCCAGGACACACATGCACAGGCCAGAAGGTGTATGAGAGCAGGAAAGGATTCAGAAACATTCAGACCCCACAGAACTTCTAGATTCTCTGATGACACCTCCTCTTGCCCAGAAATCCAGCCTTCGCTGCTGACTGGCCACCCTCTGCTGTTCATCCAGCCAGTTCTTTGACACTGCAGCGGGTTAAGATCGTTAAGCAAAGCTTTGAGAAAGGCACTAGAACTGACTGTGCAGGAAGGCTAAAGAATGGGTAAGGTTTCAAACCGCTTAATAGCAGCAGCATTATTTAACCATCAGCATGTCAATGCACACATTTCTGTGCATTCAGCATAATGCAGACTCACCAAGGCCTGGTTGTTATCACTAAAGCGGATAAAGAGTTGATTGGTGGTATCAAATAATGCCTTACAGATGAGTTCAAACCACTCTCTGCGTGGACCTCCCCAGTCCAGAGCTAGAAGATAAAACAAGCTTAGTCATCTATGGGTCATCAGTACAAGCGTTTCATGCATGCTACTCAGTATTACCTGATATGACAGCTCCATAGCAAAAAAAGCAGTAGAAAAGGACTCCAGAACTCCAGGTTCTGCTCCCAAACCTAGACTTGATATTTTTTATTTGTACCTCAGGTCCATATGTAAAACAGAGATAAAATAGCACCAGCAGGATAGTTCACTAATACCTGTGATAAAGCAAAAAGGCTGGAAAGCCACAAAGGACAGACATACTATAAGAAAACAGAATTTCAGACTAAAACTACTCCACCATCGTTCCTTCCACTTCCTCCTCAAATATATTCACAGGATAACTCACCCTCTTCATCCTGAAAAATGACTTCAAAGTTTTTGCTCCAGTCAGAAACAGAAAAATTTCGTGTTGCTTTAAAAGACTGCAAAAGAGAAAAAAAAAAAAAAGAAGAAAATAGCAAAACAGTTGCAGCTTGGCATCCCATAACCAATATGCAATCCTGCACATGTGGATGGGCAATTTAAGCAACACAAAACCCAAGAAACAGTCTAGTACTCTAAAGCACAGAAATGAGCATTAGGAACTCCGAAGGTCTAATTCTTATTTGTCCAAAGGCACAGAAGCCAGTTTCTCGTTTTCTGTTATGAGACACATTATCCACATAAATACAGCTCATCTTAAAACCAGTGTGAGGTCTTAGCACAGCACAGATTTATCCCTTTCACAGCTGCAGTAGAGTATAGTTTGAGGTATTAAAACGCCTGTGGGAAGGAGCAATTTCTGTAAAGCATTCTCAACCCACGAGTTAGATTTAAAAAAGGAACGTTTCAGAGAGCATTAGAACATAGCTTGAAGGGTTCACTGAGATCATACTCAAAGCAAGTCATTCTCTCTTATCACATAGTTTTATATTCTTCTAGTACATTGTTTTACTTTACGTGCTTTATTTGGATTGGTTTCAAGTGCACTCTCCTCCAATCAGCTACTGCCCCAGCCTCTCTGTCTCCTCCCAGACGACACGCCTCCTGCTGCTGACTGACAGCAGGCTAATTCGGCTTCCTCCCTGCCGGGGTCACGCCCACATTCCTGTGTTCCGCTTCTGGATTCCAATTACAGAAAATTTAAAAAGCTACATAGCAGTCCTCAGTCATACAATAGGTTTGGCTTAGCTTATCTTCAAAGAGGTTAGAGCATCACACTAGTCACACCTCTGAGCTAAATACATGGGTCACATTCATGTCAACCCCAGACACTAAAGCTTACATCTACTATTACTGTGGCACTTCATTTATTTTGTCTTACTAGGCTGTAACACCAGTGCTCATGACAGAGCAGGAATTTCCAAAATAGCAGGAAAAAATAGCCATGGAAATACTTTTACAAGTTACTTCCTTTGTAGCAAACTATGAACCAAAACATAAACTTGTAAACACTGTAAGCTCATATGTGCAGAAGATAATCCAATACACAGATTTATTGAGTGTAAATCAAGGGAAATTCCAGCCCCTCCTGTTATCCCTAGAAATGTTATTTGCCAGCTTTATAATATCACTGTTGTGAGACACATGTGGGAACAATCAGTCAGGATAACTGCCTGTCCCGAATACACAGCACTTAAAATGTCCGTTAAGAACTGTATTATATGAATGAGTCTTTCTTAAGTTCAGTTTTGGAAACACATCAGTTCAGGTCAGCATCAGTGAAGACTTAACTCAAGGACTCTACAACATATTTTATCACCACACTGAACTAGAAGTCTGTTGACACAAATCAGTAGCACCTGACTTGACAGTTTATATTCCTGAATGTCTTTGTACCAGAACAACAGTAGATAAAGACTCAGAGCTCTAGGTTCTGGTCCACATAGACAGTCTGTCTCCGGAGCACAGGTTCCAATGTAAAGTGGGAACAGAAAAGCAGACTTCCTGCTTTTACATGCTATGCATGGATTTACCCTACCTTTCAGGCCTTGATTAACTCTGCAATGAGTTCCTTAAAAATCTATCAGAGCTGAAGTTTCCTCATTCCTTAACAAACTGATTTGATCTTACTGGCTATAGAGAAGGAACACAGCCAGACAATACTAAACATGAACAGAGAGGACCTGCTTTGAGATTTTTTTTTTTCTTTTTCCCTATCTCAAGCTGTCTGCTGACATCTGCCTTGAAACGGAAGGACTAATCATTTATAGTGCAATTGCCCAAGCACATGCCAGTTTGGATTTCTTTTGGCACTGAACAGAAGAAAAAGGATGGAGGAAGCATTGAGCTTAAGCAAAGTGATCTATACACTCACCGACTCCAGCAGACAGTGACGGCTGACCTTCAGCGTGACCTTTGAATGAGGTCTTTTCATATGCACCTGACGTAGCTCTCTCTGAAAGAAGTTCACTTTGTCCTGGAAGGTCTCCGAACCTCCTGAGAATAGTAACAATTTGGGTGATGCCTGAGCTGTCAACAACTTGAACATCTAGGAGACATTCCTAAGATTAACTGCACAGGTCAGCTTTACAGCCCAAGGATGAGTTTATTACACCAAGGTTTGGAGACAGAACTCTAAAGGCAATTTATAGTTAGCCTTGCTGACGTTCAGATTCTTATAGGTGCACTTTCAAAGAGCCTGACAGAAAAGCCAAACTGAAAAGGAACACCTGGTATGATGAAATACATTCACTGGAAGCACCAACAAGAACAGAACATGAGACTCCAGAAATCAGAGGTCTCATCAGAGGTCATTCAGTGCTGGCAATTTTCATTCCCCAGGGAAACTAGCAGACTCAGATGCTAACTTCCTGACTACTGTACCCACCTCACCACCCCTTTACCTATGTTTTTATGCAGAGAGCGAATGAAAGTGGCTGCCAAGATGTTCCTCTCCTTGCAGCTGAGCTCCACAGGGGGTTGGATCCCATCATCCACCACCAGCGTCAGTAATTTGTGCACAGGGTCAGGACCAAGGTATGAAAACTAGCAGCAAAAGATGCAAGAAAGGGTAAACCCATCATGCAGAAGACACAGTATGTTCAGTAGACAGAGCAGCCCCACCTGCACTCTAAGAGTCTGTGCACCCATGCAGATGCAGTTAACAAGAACACTACTTAAAGCATCCAGACTCCAGTTAGGAGGCTGCATCAAACTTCATGCCCTAGCCTAGGGTCTTCAGTGGACACAATTAGAGCATTTTAGCAAGGTTATGAGGAAAATTTAAAAATTGCACAAAGAATCAAGATTTTTTTCCTAGCATTTGGACAAAAGTCAGGAAGAATTGATACAATTGGCTCCTATTCATAAATATTAGCAGAATTTAGGCACCAAGAGGGAAATCTAGAGTTAAATTTTATGCAAGAAAACATTGCTTTGTGGAAACCCTTCTCTCCAAAAGGGAAAAGTGAGACTGTCATCCACAAGGACCACAAGCTAACAACATGGCAGTGCAGCAGAAAGAGGCTCACCTTTGTGCCAGGGCATACTCTAAAGGTGAAAAGGCGCCATGGAATGATCTTCAGGTAAAATTCTTTCACTGAAAATTGCTGAGTTACAACAAGAAAGAGAAAATGTTAAAGGTCACACATTTGTTAAGGGTTGTCCCTGAAACACATGAGGCACAGGACAGATCCATAAGGCCAGAGCTCCCTCCAACCCCAATGACAGGTTCCTGCAACATTTGGTGACATTTTCTTCTGGTACACTACATAAAAACCTTTAAAGCTGTACAGAGCTGTAAGCAACTTGTCAGCAAGACTTTACCGTGTGCATTGACGATGCACAGGGGATCCCAGCATGACTCAGATTTTACAGCAGTAAGCCACTGTGTTCAGTAGATCACCAGTCTAACTGGAAGGTAATGTTAAGTACACTTGAGAGGCTGAATTCAGGACAAGACTGTGCTGATAAGGTTTTGAAAAAAGTCACATTGAAAGAGTTGTGGCTACTACTCCCTAATTGGCACAACCATTTCAAACAACTTAGAAAAAGCACTTGCAAATGCCAAATACAGAAGATTTGCAGAAATTCCTTCTCAGTATATCTCTGCCAGAACAAAAATCTAACAACTGTGGAACTGTTCCTTCAGGAGAGCAAGCTAAGATGAAATTTTAGCATCTTTAGACAAAACACAAAACCATTTCCTGCACAAGCCTGTTCTACCTGCAGTGACTGGAAAAAACAACGAGCAGCATTTCTCCAGAAACAAAGAAAATATTAACAGCAACCACTTAAAGAAGTAATAGGAACAGTTATCTAGTGTACAGGACAGATGCTCTAGGTAAATAGAGATATCCAGGGATACAGTTATGCAAGCATCAGAATCACTTGAACAACTTCAAGTCCTAAAGGGAACCTGCAGCAGTACCCACTTCTGGTGATTTCTTTTACCAGCTAGTGCAATAGAGTACAAAAGTCCAGAACAATACCCCAAGGATGAAAGGATGCTGAACTCACAAGGATGCAACATGTATTCCCAAAGGCAGTTCTCAGAGATCTCAGCAGAGATTTAGAAATCTCTAGCAACATCCTCCATCCTATAACTGTTTCATGGCCTGCTTTCTCTCTTTATTAGGAAAGAAATTCCTGGATTAGTCTTTCACTTGGTACTTATCACTGCATTTTTAGAATGCATTCAGATCAACAGATTAACAAAATGAATTCAAATTTATTAGTAGATTTAGTAGAATTTTCTTTCTAGTTTTACTGAATGCTTGTAGGCAATAATAAGGGACAATAGTTTCTGATAACATATTCTTAATATAAGAGAATCTTCAGTTTCTCTTGGCTTGCTTGAATCGTGTTTCTTCTACTTATACATTTACCCTTTGTTCTGTGACCATTTTTCCCCCTTTCCTTTTCTCTGAAACATTCAAGAAACAGGACAAAGACATAAAATCTGAGGATCTTTAAGTTCTGAACTACAGATAGCAGAAACTGAGAAAGAGTCTGACCTGCTCAGAGGAAAGAAAAGGCAAACAGAGTATCTACTGAACAATCAATGAGAAAATTCCCTGTAGGCTTCATATCAGATCTAGAAAGAGACAAGGAGTCCTAAAACTTCGAGGAGCATTTTAACATTATTCTTAGTCATGAGCTCCACATTTGTTGTCTAGTCTTAAGCAAACCTTTTTTAACCAAATCTGAAGCACCTAAATCTCGAGCTAAGATACAGGGCACAAGGAAGCTCTTCAGTTGCTGTGCACTCAAGAGTGGTAGCTTTGTGGTATCTACCTTAGGTGACACATAGCAGTACACTTTTTTAGGTTTCTTCACTTTCTCAGTGGTTTGGCTGTCAGAGGGAGAATCTTCATCTTCATCCTCAGTTGCAGTAGAAGGACAGCGCTGGGAGGAGCTCAGGTGTGTTGGTGGAAATTGCCACTGAGTGTTGGTATAACTGGGAGCATCATAAAGGTAGGCTTCAAAGTAAATACTAACACCTGAGGTGGACACATTACGATCTACAATGTTCTTTTCATTCTCTGAGGGAAAGAAATATAAAAGAGTTGTGTAAATCTTAACGGAGACCAGAATCAAAAAGGAAGAAACTCACAGGCCACCACCAAATTACCACCATAGTTACTGTGGTTTTAAAGAAAAGGCCACACATCCAAAGGAAAACTGGTCAAGCAAAACTCTGATAAAGAGAACCCAGGAGTGGGATGAAAATATTTCAAGACTGCGATTTGTCTGTCCTGGCATCAGTGACTGGTTAAAGAGAAAAGGAAAAAGGCATACAGAACCTCTTTCTCAGAGCACCAGCCTGAAGGCATAGCCACTTGACATCCACATCGCACACTGGCTCACTCCTGAAGAAACCAGGAATTATAAAATTGTAAAAAAGCACCTAGGTTACATATAGTGTTCTTCATTCATATAGCTTAACATACATGACTGGCTCACTTCCAGTATGGCTCAGATGTCAAGTACTACCAAGCAATAAAAACTGCCTAATTTCAGAGGTAAACCTCTTGAGATAGGAGAAAAAATACACATGCTTTTATCTGCTGATAGAACACAGAGATCTCCCTTGTCAGCGGTAAATTCATTTACCTTAGCTTTTTTAAATGAGCAATTAAGCATGGCTAGCCTGCAGGGGAATCACATTTAGCCCTGGTACACAAGTGTGCAAAGCATCTTGTAAGAGGATACCTGGAGAATGAATACTCAGTAGCTCTTGACTCACCACTTAGAACAATGATATCAAAATCACCATTGCTTATGGGCTGGTTCTGGTAGGAGATACAGGCATGGAAACACCCCCTACAGTGCAAGGTGAGTCGGAAGAACACTTCGCAAGTCTGCCGATTGGACACCACAGACTTCTCAAACAAAACATCAGAGCTCTCTTCTTCTTGAGGACCCAGCTAAACAGAAAACAAATTAATCAAAGGGGCTCTCTAGATCATCTGAAGTCAAGCAGCAAGGGATGAGGTTACACTCACCTCATGGATGGAGAGGCTGTAATTGTGCTCATCTACCAGGGACACAGAATTGCTGGTAGGATTGTCATACTCATCTCTGGGAACTATCTGCAGTGTGTGCTGCTGCCCACAGGTAAGCACCAGAGTGGAGAAATGGCAGATAATTTTGGTTTTGGAGGGAACCACCATCCCTGGAGCAGAAAACAGTTAAGTCAAACAAATGCCAAGGTGAAACTACAAAGAGCAAAGGAAAAGCAATTGCGGCAAAATACCCTTGAAAACGGATCAAATCTAAACATATTCTATACTCCTACATTCAAAAAATGAGGGATCTGGGCACTGAAATACATGGTGTGGTATACAGGGTTTGCCTTGGGTCAGAACTAACACCCACAATGCAAACCTTGTTACTAGCTCTCTGAAGAATGCTGTTTCCACCACTTGAGATGAAGGTTAAAGAAGTTGCTCCCACTGCATACACAAAATAGAAGTCATTTGATATCCAAGGAAACCTGCAAATCCATCTTACCAAACTTCAGCCTGGAGGATATCTGAGTTAAATGTGAGCTTCCTGTTTCTGAGGGCGTATCTTAGCAAGCTTTGGGTCTATTCAGAATGCAATGGAATACAGCTACTTTCAATTCATATGTACGTGAAATATAAAAGATGCTGATTGGGGTAAAAAAAGAAAACTAGAAATAAATAAATTTAAATGTTTTTAAAGAAGTGTGTAGTTAAAGGTAATAACTGCTCTAACAGCTTAAAGGAATAGAGTAGGGTATTCAAAAGAGGAAGATTCAAATCATGACAGCATGTCCAATTCAGACACAAATAAGTCAATACTTTCACAGGAGGCATTCTCTATTAGATGGATCGTGAAGAAATTACTACAAAACAAAGAACATGACACATGCTTAGGGAGTTTAAGCAGCACAAACATCTTAACCTGTAACGCAGTTTCTATTTTGCCACGTACTGATAGTCACAAGTACATTTTAGTCATAGGTCTATTGCTGGTCTACACATGGCAAGAGAAAAATGATGAAGGGTAACCCTTTCCCTGCCACCTACCTATTTTAGCTGGAAACACATTTACCTAACTGTTTCCAATACCTCCAAACTACTTTGAATCATTAGAGGGCCACTTAGACCTTACCTGGCTGGAACACCTTGTAGTAGGGGCTGAAGGCCACATTCAAGCCACCGAGTTTTACAGTGATCTCATATCTCCCAGCCCTGCGCACAGTGAAGGCCACTTTCACCACATTGGAATCGGGCTCCTGAAGAACTTCCTGGGTTACAGGAATATCAATTGCTAGCTCCACATGGCAGATGTGAATTCGCAGCCCCACAGGCCGGTGAGCAGGGAAGGGTTGCCCATTTTTATAAAATAACTGCATGGGAAATGGAGAAGTCCAGGTCAGCAAAAATATGCAGTGCACAAAGGACAAGAAAGCAAGTTGCCTTTAGGAAGGAAGGGCAAGAACCCCAGCTCAGCAAAGGGAAAAAAAAAATTAACAACCAGCTGTGTCACACAGGCTCTGTTCTCTGAAGCAAACAGGGCACAAGTGGGCATTGAACAGCCTCATTCTCTTTTGTGCAGGCATTCAAATGAGCACCCTAAAGAGAACATGCTACTAGGCATTCCTCCTCTGCACTATTAGTGCCATATCAGAGCAGAAACCAAAAGAATCTACTACCAAAAGGAGAAACAAAGCTGAATCCTTTCAGAGAAACAAGCAGATCTTGTCCCTTTGTACAGCTAAGCTCTGGAAAAACTCTCGCCAATTCGTTGTACAAAACAGTGTGGAGAAGATGCTGACCAAAGGAGCTGACCCAGTCTGTACTAATAAGAAGCATCAGCATGAATGCAACATGTTAGATAAAAATCACAGGCAGCTCACTCACAGAAGTGATCTGCTGGTCAACTTCAGAAGGTGACATACCTGGACGGGTATTTCCTTACAAGAAAAGAATTACACCTTATGTGCATGGCTCAAAGAGCCAGTAGCTTGTGGGCCAGATCCTGTCTACTATGTGCAATGAGCCTCCAGTCAGCAAAAAGTACTGTTATTCCCTGTTTCTAAATAAGAGAGGGCGTGGGGCCCGCATCTTGTCTGTCAGTAAGAGAAACCAGTGCATGCAATAGCTACTACATGAATAAAGGGCTGAGCAAATCGGAGACAAGCATGAAGTGGAAGGGCACATTGCTGGAGCTGCCATGAGTGAGAATCAGTAGGCAAAGGAAATAAATTTAAACAGCAAGAACAGAGCAAGACTTTTTTCCCTTGGCTATTTTTCACTGCCTGCCCTGGAGTTAGAACTCCTCACTCAACCTTAAGCAGAAGGGTTTTCCTCACCTTCCTGAGAGGGATGGGTATGGCAACCTAGCTGAACCTCTCCTTCTTATTTTGATACCCTTCTGGGTGGGGAAGTTGGAGCAAAAAGGTGGGCACATGAGCCCACCAAAACCCATCCAAACTTTCTCCGTGTAGCTCCAGACTCCCAGTGTTCAGACCTCTCATTCATCTAATAAGATGATTATTGACCCATTCCCCTAGACTTGTCCTTTTGGGATTGAAGAGAAACAAGAGTTCTTGGCAGACTTTTCCACGTCAGACAGAAAAACACTCCATTTTGGAGGAACAAGGAGTGGCCATGTACAGCTCTCGGGTTGGTAAAATGCCCACTCACACACTCTCACTTTCAGCAACACAACCAAAAGATAGCACCAAGCCTGTTAAGGCAAGGCTTAGCCCACTCACTTCCCAGTACAGGAAGCAGTAGATAGGACAAGCCTGGTCTCCTCTGGCTCTTCAGAGGATTCTAAAAGGAGGAAAATAAGATTTCAAGGAGTGCCAACCTCAGCTATGCACTTAAAGAGTTCTGCAACACAGTTAGAGGGAGCAGAAAACATAAACACATAGCTTTCCTGTTGCTAAGTTACATCCAGCTTGGCCCCAACAAAAAACCTTTTGCAGTGCCCATCCCTAAGTCAGACCTCTGTTCCTGCCCCCAGAACTGCATGGAAATGAAATATTCCCTTACATGCACTCGGAAGGCCATGCTATGGCCCACCTCATAGGGGTCCTTCCAATCCCAGGAGATTTTGCAGGACCGAGGATCCAGGTAGTTGCCTCGCACGTAGTCATAAATAGTTCGCTCCCCTCGGCGTTCCCGGTCCTCATGCTGAAGGAAGCTGACTATACGTGCGGCAAGCTCAAAGAGGAACTTAATGGTGAAGAAGAAAGCTACCACAGATACTGTGATCCCACCTGCAACAAGGACAGAACAGAAGGTGGTTGCAGCAGCACAGCTGAGTCAGGCACCAAAAATCCACTCTGCAGCAGCCAAAGATGCCTTTTATTAATGACATTCTACTCAACTGCAAATTAGGTGTGTAAGGCAGAAGGTACTGTGTGAATATTTATTGTTTTTGTTATGCTACAAGTAGGGTTAGAGAATATCAAGTCCTTTAAAACTCTGCAAATGACTACAGAGGACATAGGTAAAGGTGGTAGAGAGTCTCACGTATGGCTAGCAGACACCTCAAGAAGCATGAAATTCCCTCTGAGTGGCAAATTAGAACTACAGAGATTCCTTTACAGGAAACAATCACATAACCACACAACCCTGCACATCTCATTAAGGCTGGAGTAAGAAGCATCACAGAGGCAACAATCCTGCACTAGTTCAAGAGAACGAGTAAGGGGACGGCCTAGGAATGAGGTCAGTAGAAGGACTTAAGCAAAAAGAAGAGTGGTGGAGAGGCAGGTCTGCGAGGTGGAGGGTACAGTGTGGGGTGACAGTAACTTCATGTTTGTTAGGTAAACTCTGAACTAACATGAAAGCAGAGGCTTTCAGGGAACTCTTCTAAAACCTATAGAGAGGTCAAAAAAATACAGTGGCAGCCTTTCCTTCACTTACCAATAATGTAAAACATCAGGTCCCTTCGGTGAGACACACAGCCGAGGATCACAGCTGCATCTAGAACACAAAATAGGCCAAGTCCAGTCCAATGACTCTTCCTCACATACACTGGCCTAAATTTAATCTATGATTCCTCATACAAATGCCTATCGATCATCCATCTTCCTCTTTGAGGACCATCCCTAAAGCATTATTCCATTAAACTGTGAAATATGGAAACAGCACAGCATGCTACAAGGAACAGTTTTCCCTCCATCACAGATTTCCATTCAGATTAAGGACTCTATAAGGATAACATATTATCCTCAGAAAACAGTGAGAGAAGACTCTGGGTAGTGCAAGAAGGAGCTACTTTTTCTATGAACACCAACTTCAACAGCGGCGGCCAAAAGCCATCCATCCAAACTCTCATACCTACTTGCTTCCGCAAGTCACAAAGTTAACTTCTAGTCTGCCATGAAAGCACATCACAGAGCCACCACCAAAACGGACAGAAACTGACCATCAACCAGGAGCCTTAGAAGAAAAAGCTACGGAATAAAAGGGTTGTGAATAAGACCATGCCCATTTGCTCATAACAAACAAAACCCTTCTAGGGCAGAGTTGAATCTCCTTTTTTGTCCTGTAACTCTACTATGAAAAGTATTAGTGCAACCGGAAAACAGTCCATCTGTATTTTCCTATTCAATTCTGCAAAGCGAAGCCTCTCCACTGGAACCCTTGCTGATCAACATGCAAGTTAAAATGTGGTTTTGTACACTATTAAGATTACAGCAATTTTGAAAGACACCAATCTAGAATCAACTTCTCAGTTAGGGGACTGCTAAACAAACGTGTAGTAACAAGATCACACCCAGAACAACATGCTGTTTGGTGGATAAGACATGGCTGACAGATGGAACAAGAGCAGCAGCAAGGAACATGTGTGACAATCGGACAAGCTAACATTCACCATGTCACCTTTCAGTTAGTGAGAAGGTGCGTCGTGCGTTAAAGCTGATTTTTCTTTTCTTTTTTTAAACAAAGACAGAGAGTTATTCATCAGTCATTTCAACAGCAGCAGCAATGGACATCAGCATGCAGAAAGCTTAAATTAGGTATTTCCCCCCAAAATGGCCATGATATTCCTGCCCAGCAAAGCCCCTCTGTTGGCCTCCAAAGATATTCCATCTTTCCAGCCAAAGAGCAATCACATACCTTTACACAAGCGCCCATGTTCTAAAAGCCAAAACTGGAGTACCCATTCTTCAGCATCCTTCCTCTTTGTGCCCAACACCAGGGCAAACGTCAGACAGAAAAGGTTACAGAGAAAATTATCACTGAAAGAGGAATTCCTAGAACTCTCATCACAGAATCACTGCTGAAAGGTGAGGACCTGAGCACAGCAATTTCTTCCTCTTCGTGGAAAAGGGTTGTCCTATAATGCTGCTCCCTGCAGCCTGTCGTTTACTGGCTTTTCTGAAAAGGAGAAAAAAAAAGGAGAGAAAAGTTAGACCTCTCTATTGTTGTAGACAAATTTAGCAAGTAGAAACACGAGAGGCGTAAGATGAAAGATTATCACTAGACATCAAATCCATAGGAGACATGCTATAAAAGTATCACTATTGCTGAGGTGCTAGGTTTGACCATATCCTCAACCTCTGTCACAATTTCTTGTTGTTTCTTTATATGGTCCCCTGAAGCCAGGGGAAGACAAGATGAAACAAACCACATCCTGCCTCCACAGGTTTCATCAGATTTATGGGATTTCATGGAGCAGCTAAGAACCTGTGTGCTATTCATGAGGAGTGCTAACGATCAGGCACCACTTCAAGCCTTCACACCCCACAAAATGACATGTACTATTCTCAATTTGATTTTGTCCAGATCTAGAGGGCTATTTACAGGTAAGCCTAAAAAAAAAAAAATTAAAAATCTTCGAAAGTTCTTGGATCCCAAAGCAAACTAGTTTTTTTATTGTTGCTGTTATTATAGGTATTCAGGAAACAAACATCCTTATAAGGCACTTCAGTTTCAGCAGCATTAGCCACTAAATTACAGGTTTTTAAATTACAGAATTGAGATTAAAAAAATAATAAAAATCAAACAGCAAGGATAGATACAGCCCACAAAACCCAGGACATATGCCAGAAGAAATGCCACAGAGTCTACAGAGACAGTATGTACTCATTCAGAACACAGATTAGATAAAGGAGTGAGAATGAAATGAAGAGACCCAGGCTCACCACAGCAGCTGGCTGTAAGGCCACCTCTTTTGGGGATGTAAGTGATACGATCCTCCTGTCTGCCATAGCACTACTTCAGCTGCCACTTCCTCCTTACTCCCCCTGCCACATCTACCTTCCTCTTTAGATGTCTCTTAGTTCTCTCCATCTTAATAATTATACAGATCTGGCTGCCTTTACACGCTTCCATTAAACTTTCTAACACATATGAAAAGTGACAACTTTCTGCACTGCAGAAGCAGCTAGACTCCCATTGTCTTTTCCTCCCCCACACCTTAAACCCACTTAGCTATTATCCCACCCACTCAGCTATTATCTTCTTTCCTCTGCTTAAGTGAACACATTGCAGTACCCAGCGCATAAATTCTCATTCTCCTTACAGATGAAGCTTCAGGTTTCTAAAGTCATATCTCTGTGTATTAAGAATCACAGATATAGCAATTTCCTTGATATTTTAGTTCTTTCACAGCACATATCCAAGATATACTACAAATGCCTGCTTGAAACGCTGTTCCACCTTGGCCTTTCTGTGGAAGGTGTAAGGCTCCTCCCCACACAAATGATGAATTTCACAGAAATTTACCAATGTAAATTTCTCACCATCTTACAGAACTAGTCTCTTCATGCCACCAAAAAACAAAAGCACCAAAACAAAACTGGCCCTGTGAGTTCATCCACCTAAGCTTTTCCTACCTCAGTCCATAACTCTTTGCCCACTACAAGGCGCATAGCCTCTCTTTCTAAAGAATAAAAAGAGAAAGGCCCATTATTTCAACTCCAAGGGTTTTTAAATCAATTGAAGCTTGAGTCTTTTGATCTGGGTTGCAGAATTTCAGAGCTCACTGGACACAGGGAATTAGTTATCTCCCTCAATCAGCAAAGCAACTTCTCATTTTATTATCTCTACATGAAGTGGTAAACAAGACACCAAGTCAGGTGGCCACCAGAGATGAAGTGGCTGTCACATAATCTAGCATAAAGCTGCTTGCAGTAAGGATGCACTTGCAGCTGGGATACATCGAGGTAAAAAGCCTAATTATGATTAGCTGGTATCCAAGATATACTGCCACTCACTTATAAGAATGTAGATCTAAATTAAAATAGTATCTGTGCTAAGAAGTGAGAGCTAACAACCTAGGAAACAAATTCTGAAAATCAGCAACATAAGGTGCTGTCATAGCTAGACTGGAAAAAAAATGCTGAATTGTCCGACAGGTCTTAGTGATCTTGTTCCAAGGACAGAGCAGGAAATGGCCTCCTGCTAACTGCAGGGAAAATAGGGATTTGGAAAACTTCACCTTGATTTGACTCAAGAAGAACTGACATAATCAAGATAGACAGCATGGAATCATAAAATTAATTGTATTAGTGCTATTGCTTCTCTCAAGACATCAAGGAAAGGAAAGTCAGTAATGGGAATACAGTTTGTTTATATTACTGCTGCTGTGAAGCCAGAAAAACACAGTGCAAAGCTTCAGAAGGAAGCACAAGCATTGCTGGACATACAAAAGGAACTTTAACACAGTAATAGCACATTCGTGCAGCTATATCCACAAAGCCAGTTTGGGGCATGCTATACAGAACTGATTTACTGAGGTCCGAGGAAATCTGTTTTGCCTCTTTGGTTTTTTTGGCGCACTAATAAATTCAACTTCCTTTCTTCTCTCCCTTGACAAGTTCCAAAATGCAGAAGAAAAATGGGTTTAAAACCTTTCTGCAGGTTGATACTACCTCATCCAACCAAGACGAAAGAACCTGTTATCTCTGTGCAGAACATCCTCTTGATCCATGTGCTCAAACGTCCATCACCAATGGCACATGAGTCTCATGCCAAGCACAAGACAATTCTCTTTCAACTGAAAAGGCACGGTATTTTCTCACAGTAAGTAATGCATGCACAAACCAAAGAACAGGAATGTCTGTGCTGAAGAGTCAGCAAAAAAAGCACTGAGCAGGCTCCAGTATCAGCTGTCAAGGACAAAAGCCACATCAGGGACCAGTGTCCATACAAAATAGACATTCTCTCATCACGGCTGGAATTTGTCTTATGCATTTACACACAAGCCAAATAAAATAGCAGTTACAGCGGAAAAAAGAGTATGTGAGACTTTTACCAGCCGCCTAAGCCTAAGGACCAAATGAAGAACTACCAGGGCTGTCAGCTCCTACTGTCCTCCTCAAACAGCAAACCAGCCAGATGGCAACTTCAGGTCACTCTCATCTTGACACAAGATCTGCTTCCCAAGCCAGAACAGCATTCAGCCACTTGCCAACCTACAATTCATAGGGAAAGTACATCACTCCCTTCCTCCTCAGTTATTTCCTTCACCCAAAACCACCTGGGTCACTTAAACATCCTAAGCATTAAGGGAACTCCACCAACTCTGCTTCCTCAAGCAACAATTAACCCTGGTAACGCAGGTGGAAAGCTCAGCCATGGTTTCCCAAAAGAACACAGTTCTTTCAGTCCGATTTTCTTCCTCACTGTCAGAGCCTCAGTCACAGTTCTACCGAGGCCAGCGCTTCAGGACAAAACTCATGCATAGCACCTCGTCAGCTGCATAGCCGCTTCTTCTGACCAGCACACCAGATAAAACCAGTTGAATTTGGAGGATTCCAACCGCTACAAGTTCTCACTAATCCCACAGGCTTGCACGAGAAAGACAACAACAGGGAGGCCTCCTTCTCACCCTTCCTTCCAGGAGGCGGCCGCGGCGCAGGGAAAGTCATCCCTTCCCGCTCACCGGGAGCCCCGGCTCCTCCCGCC
>NW_010417396.1:0-6443 GCF_000710305.1 Buceros rhinoceros silvestris | reverse complement strand
GCGCCACGCCCTGGCTGACGCACCACGCCCTCTTTGCCCCCTCTGTTCGCAGCATAAATGCTGGGGCAAGAATTGAGGGGGATTTGGGTGCTGTGGTTCATTGTGGGCTACTTGAAAAATTGGGCTTGAGCTCTCGCTGTCACTTGGCTTTGCCTCACTTTGCTGTCCAGTCCAGGAGATGTCTGGGGTTCTCTGCAGCTGGAGAAGAACGATAGATCCCTCAAATGACATATCCCTTCACTATTGCAGACACCTTTTCAGAGTGGAACCCACTGTCTCCATCAATCCCATGATACCCTTCCCAGAATGCAAATGTGGGACTCCCTGTGAAGCTTCCTAAAAAGTTCCTGGTTTAGCGAGACCCAACTTAATCCTATAAAGACCATCTGGAATAATCTGTACCGTGCGAAGGGAGGACAAAGCCTCTCCTTCCCTGATTGAAGCAAGTGGCTGCTGCAAGCACCAGAACTTCATGGGAAAAGCTTGTTTATGGGATTAATGACAGCACAGAGTGGTTGCCTGGGATGGGATAAAACCTTATCTGAAGACAAACACAGAGGGATACTTGGTGGCACAGGAGGAAATCAAGCTGGAGGGATGAAGGGTTCACAGGCACCGGAATACAGGAAAACAGGGATACTTCAGTCAGCATTTAATGATTGCCTGATATCAGATGTGCAGAGCACTCCTGTGGAGATGGACCGGGGAACGCGGGCACTCGGGAGAGGGTTCAGCCCTCAGCTGGAACCCAGAGAATAGAAACTCCCACTGCCGTGAGGCTGAATGTGACCTGGAGCCACGGAGGTGGCACTAGTCCTGCATGTGATTCCAGTGACCATCACCAAAATGGCACATTCAGGTCCAGTGCCTCTGCTTGAGAGTGACACTGAAAACTTGGAAAAGACTCAGGAAAAAAGCAGAAAATTATCCCAGGGCTAGAAATCATTCTCAGGGAGAGACTAATGGAACATGATCTGTTTAGTTTATCTGGTTTTTAAGAGGTGATTTAATCATGGTCTGTGAGAACTGATGTGGGGGAATACTTTGAGTGCAAAGGGCTCTTCAAGAGGGCAGACAAAGACAGAAAATGATCCAGGGATTGGAAAGCAAAGCTGGTGGTTGTTGGGCTTGAGATAAAGTAGCTATTTTTAACAGTGGGAATAGCCGACCATTGGAACCAGGAGCCCGGCGAGGCGGCAAGCAATCCATCCCAGCCAGCCTTGACATGGGGACTGGCCACTCTTCAGTGACACGTGAACTGAAACACAAGCTGCTGGTCTTGGGGAAGTTAGAAATGTGATTTTTCAGCTAAGAAAACCTGAAATGACCCACGGTGGCTAGAGAGAAACACTCCATGGCCCTCATAGGCTGACGCGGCAGCAGGGCCAGGCTTAGCTACTGAGGCATTTGCTCTGCGTGAACTCCCACCAGAGATGGCAGAGCTCTTTGAGTCGCCCTCCTCTGGTACCTTCACCCGTGCTGATCCTTCCCTCTTTCATATCAGCGCAGTGTTCCTGGGAGCCCGTTCTGTAGCTGGCAAATGTCTCAGAACACCTTTGTGCACCTGACTCCTATTTTGAAAATACTTTTTGAAAATGTATTTTCGTGAGGAAAAAGCTCCTGGAAATCATGTAGAACAAAACTTCCTGAAACGGGAGTGTCTTGGCTGGGTCTTGTGGCCGTTCAGTTGGTTCTTGTCACATTCAGCACAGCTCACAGCTTCTCTACCACAATTTGGCTGTAGCACTTCACAGCCTGACCTGACAAGGAAGATATCACAAAGGTATCAGGGGCAGAACTTCACGAATGTGCAGATTGTCACCTCTGGTGAGGATCCTGGATGGTAACCCTCAGGAGGGGGTGGGGGCTGTTCCCCCTTCTCCAGTAGAATTCATGCCCCTGGGCAGTGCTGGGAGGCCATTCCCGGGGCTCCTTACTCCCAGACTTGTTTGGTTGCCCCATTTGGAAATGTCTGTAGTTCCCCTGTGAGGCAGATCTAGAACAACAGAAACAAATTCTGTTCTAGAAAAGCAAAAGGATAAGTTTTTCAGCACAAAACTGAAAATAAACTTACTCAAAGAAAACATGAAATGAGGAAAAACCTCTCCTGAACTTCTGCTGGCACTGGCTGCTCAAGGGTCAGCAGAGGAGATGCTGGGTCCTGTAGACACAGGCGCCCATGGGGCAGCTCAGGTCTGTCTCCCCCCCAGACATGCTTTGCTTAGGAACCCCCTCTTCCCAGTTATACTGGGACAAACATGCCCAGGCTCCTTTTGGGATGTGCCCTCTTGCCTCTAGAAGGATCAATATCCTATCGTGTCTTCCGCGGCTGCGGTGACGAAAATGAGGCTGGACTGCAGAAGAGCAGCAGAAGAGTCTTAGGGGCTGCTTTCACCCAGGAGGAGTTGGTGCCCTCGCCACTTCTCCAGGCTCCTTCTGTGGCATCACAACAACACGTAGCTTCTGAATTAGGGCGACTCATTCCTGGGAGGTGCTGCAGGGGCTCCTAGGGCACTGCTGGATTATATCAGAACCACAGCACACAAATAGCCCTGCTTTGCTCAGCGGGTATGGGGCCCCCCTCCACATCTCAAGAGTCTGAGAAGGCCACAGCACTGCTGGGGTGAAATGTCTTCTGGTCCATCAGACGAAGCTTTGTGTAGGCAGGTCTTTGCGCCTCAAACATCCTTTCTCTGATGTGAAAGGGCTCAGACAAGCGTTGTGGCAGGAAGGTTGCATCTGAGGTAGACGTGCCTTAAACCGCAGGCTCCCCACACGGCAGCCAAGCTGGCCACCTCTATGGTCAAGTGCCCAGCAGGAAGGCAGATGCAAATAGCAGCTGTGGATGCTGGCACTCGCTGGAGGATAGCACAAACACCCAACTGTGCCACTAGCCCGTTGCTATTCATCATCCATCTTCCTTCTGTTTGTAAAGCTTCGGGTCCATCCAACCCATGGGCAGAAGCCACCGCATGTGGCCGAGCAGCCCTGTCAGGCATCGTGGCAAACAAACAACAAATAAGAAAAAAAAATTCTGAAAATAGTTTGAGGCTAAATACTGTTTGTCAAGTTTCTTGACTGAGACTCTCGAGTGAGGAAGTCGCTGGCAGGAACCGAGGTCACCCCAGGAGGGATTTGGAAGAGAGTGAAATTCTTCAGCTCCTTTGTCTCGCTGGACAATCGCAGCTTTCATCCTTGACCAGCTGCCTTTCGAAACACGTCTCCTGCTTGAAGCCAGGCTGGACACTTTGGTCAAACCATTCAGCACACTGAAATCCTGGCCTTAAACTGCACCACTCAGCTCATTGCACTGACAAGGTTTAGTCAAGTGAGACACCACGGCCATGAGGAGCCCTGCATCCTGATACAGATGTGAAGGAAAACAGCTGCATCCTCACACACCGGTTTCTGGGCCCTGGGAAGGACTAAGATCTAAATGACTTCTCTGAGAAAGCAGGTGTATGTTTGGAACTGAGAGATGGAGCCTTCTTCCTCACCCCGCCCAGCCCACTTCACCCATCCCTAGCTGCTTCCTACACATCTTTAATGAATATTTTCTTGTAAAGGGAAACTTGCAGTAAGATCTGTGCCAGTTTGGGAAGATGGGTCATCGTTATGATGTCCTGGGTCTGCCTGAACCTCACACCATGCCTCCCGTTGAGGTGGGATTCATTTGAAAAGTGGCCTCAATAATGGAGGGGAGATGTGTTGGGAAAAGCAGATGAGTTTTGCCTCTGCAAAGACCCTGAGGAGAAAGAATCAACATGGAAAGGCTTGTGAGGGCCTCTGTATGGTGCGTGGTTCACAACCTGCTGATGGGAGCACAGGGTTTGTGTGACACTGGCAAGTCCCTGCTGGACACATGGTGGGACAAGATGTGTCTTCTTGACCCTGACCAGGACAGCTCCACTCATTGCCTGCATTTTCTTCATGAGAAGACGCTCAGAGCTGTGGCCCATCCATGGCCACATGTTCAGCACAGCAAAACTAGTTCCAGCACAAAAAACCCGGTGCCCCCACCAAAAGCCACAGGCTCTTCAGGGCTGTGCAGGCGAGGAGCTGGCAGCCACAGGTGTCTGCAGCTGCGTGTGGATGGTCTCAGTGCCTGGCCATGGGCACGGCACACCCTGCCCTGTGTGTTTCCTCCCTATCAATATGAGCTTGCCTCCACCAGGTGACCATGGAGGTTACTCCCATGGGCATGTCCCTCAGTCCCACTGCGGAGACGCCCCATTAGCTGAGTGATAACTGATGGAAAAATCCTGCAGGAGAAAACTGGAACAGGAGAGGGAATGGGAACGTAAGGGACACCATACTGGGCCAGAGCTACAGCCCGTCCAGCCTGCATCTAGCAAGAGAACAGGAGACGCTGCCTTGGGAGAGCCCTCTGCAGCCTGAGCACCTGCCCGATCCCTCTGATACTCGCTGTGTCCATTAGCTGAACCTTTCTGACCGCGCTGACAGCAAGCATCTGCCTCCACAGCCTCTGCTGGCGTACTTTCCTGAGGTTTCACTCACTGGAGGATGAGATCTTCCCTCCTTTTCAGAGTGATATCCCACCAGTCCTGCTGACTGCCCCTCGTTCTCGTCCCTGCGATTTGATTTCATGGGCACAAAATCTTGGGGGATTTTGTGAACTTCAGTCACATCCCTCCCAACTTTCTCCTCTCCAAAAGGATGAATCCCAACCTTTTCAGCGTCTCTTCACAAGACAATTGCTCCAGCCCTTTGCTCATTTTAATTTTTAAGGGAATTGCCCTTCCTATATGAAAGTTGAGTCCTCCAGGTTTGTTTCTATCCTCTGCTTAGTTCCAGAGAAGACCTGGCAGATCTTCTCTAGGGGCTGTAATTGTGGTGAGTGAACACTCAGCTGCTTGGAAACACACCCTAAAAATATCAAATGCCTTGTCTGTGATGTTGGCTATAGTCTTTCTGGATTCACAGTTTCTTTTCAGGGTCTTGCTGTTGCTCCAGCAACCCGTGCTGGTAGTTGAAGACCTAAGTGACGTACAGCTAAAGAAAATCCCAGGACTTTCTGCTCTGCAAAAAGAAAAGGCTGTTGTGGTTTAACCTCAGGCTGAAGAACAGCAAAATTGTGAAAACAACCTCCCACTGAGGTAAAAAATTTCACAGTTCCTGGTGGGCCCCCATAAACACACCTTTATTTAACACCGGGCTGCAAGTGGTCTTGGAGCATTTGCGGGAGGACGGTCGGTGTGTCTCGCCCTGCTCCCAGAGCTCTGGAGACCCCCAGGTACTCGCTCTGCAGAAGCGCGGCTGTACTTGAGAGTCTCTTCTCAAGGCTCACTGCCACGGCCAAGCTGTGACATCGCTGTCACATTGACGAAGCTGTGTTTCCAGAGGCAGGGCTGAACGACAGCGCTCTGGTTTACCAGCACTTGGTGTGGTTGCGACAGTCCATCAGGCCATCAGAAGGGCTTTGGGACAGAGAAGATGGACGTGTTTATGTGGAAATTTTCTGGTCTCCTGAACAACTCACTGAGGAGTGAATGAATAAAAACCTGCTCTCTGCTGTGTTTCATCTGCTTCACCGTCTGCAAAACCACAAGCCAAGTGGGTAATTTCATCTTGAATGCAGCTTCAAGCTGAGCATCTCCCCAACTTTATGTTCATCCCACATCTCCTGCTCCTTCCCAGCCCCACAGCTGTCTGTCCCCACCCTCAGAAAGACCAGGCAGAGCTTGTAGGTGGCTCTTGGGCCTGGTGCCCACCACAGCAGCTCTCCAGTGAGCATCCTGGTGGCAGGACACAGCTGGCCATTGGGCTCCTCTCCACTGCAACCAGCACAGTGTGTGCAGAAGGCCAAGGGGCAGGACGGGGCAGCACCAGCACTTGGGTGCTAGCTCTGTACAGAGCACCAGGCATTCGAGCAGCAGAGAGGAACCAGCATGGTGCAGGGAAAACTGTGAAGGGACTCCCCTGACCAGGCGCTGCTCTGTCCTGCATGCTGAGCCATGTCAGGGAAGCATGGACACGGGGGCTCTCGCTCCCCAGGGAAGGAGGTGTCCTGCTGACCAGGACCATGACCCATGCAGAGTCCCTTTGCCATGGCACAGATCGCAGGGAGCTGTGCGTGGTGGGTGAGGAGGTGCCCATCTGCCCTGCTCCACAGCTCCGAGACGTCTGCGTCCCACGTGGGCAGATGCAGACCTGCCCTTGGCTGTCCCCACGTGGATGCTGCTCGGCACCAGCAGGAGCTGAGGTCTTCCTGCACAAGGCTGGATGCTGCTGTCTGTGCTCTGGGGCCTGCTGACTGACATGTCTGACTCGCTCCAGGGCTGAATTTCCACTGCCCCACATTACTCCCACATTACCCTGCGGTCCCATTACCCTGCGGTCATGTTACGCTGTGGTTGCCTCTGTCTTACCTGCACCATGTCCCAGCCAGGGCAGCCTTCTCCACACAAAGGTTCACGCCATTG
>NW_010417395.1:538-830 GCF_000710305.1 Buceros rhinoceros silvestris | reverse complement strand
TCCGTGGGATCCCCAGCACCTGCACGTAGTTGTTGATGCCAGCAAAGGTGATGGGGTTGTTCAGCTGGTCCTGACAGTAGTGGCCCACACTGCCCTGGGGGGCAACCGCAGGAGGTGGTGAGGACGGAGATGCTCCCACGGCGGGAAGGCCCCTCCATCCCCACAGCCCCTCCCCGATGACCCCACTCAATCCTGTCGCCTGGCAGCGCCGGGTGGCTGCCCCGGGCCAGGGACGACCTTGTGAGGTCGATGTGGCCCCGCTTGGCTGAGAACGGGCGCCTCTCAGCATCAT
>NW_010417395.1:0-460 GCF_000710305.1 Buceros rhinoceros silvestris | reverse complement strand
GGCTGCCCCGGGCCAGGGACGACCTTGTGCGGTCGATGGGGCACCGCTTGGCTGAGCACGGCCGCTGCTCAGCATCATGTCACCCCACAGTGGGGGTGGGAACCTGGCCCCGGGAAAGGGGTCACCCCACAGTAGAGCTGAGGACCTGGCCCTCTTCCAGATCAGGGGTCACCCACATCTGGGACAGGACTCTCGGGGAAGGGCCCACCCCCTGGACTGGACCTCGAAGCGGATGTTGGGTCTCCGGTGCCGGGCCAGGTCAGCGATGTTGACCCCGTTGAACATGATGTTCTCCACACAGCCCCGGAAGTTTTGCCGGTAGGTGAGGTGCTGCTTGTCTTGGTCAATCACCCCTCCAAAGAAGAGCTGAGGGGCAGAGGAGAGGTCAGCCCCTTGCCAGGGGACACTGTGGGTCAGTGTCCCGGCAGCTCCCCACCCGCTGCACCCACCTCGGTGTCGA
>NW_010417394.1:106649-122851 GCF_000710305.1 Buceros rhinoceros silvestris | reverse complement strand
TATAATGTTCAGGTAAATGTCGTACTGCTGGTCCATGCCAAGGTAACTGTCACTCATGAGATACAATGTGTAGATACACCTAAAACGTAAAGAGCAGAACCATTAGTTTGGGCTTGATTACCTGGAAGAGATAATCATTAGGAGAACATAATTTGTAAATCTGTCATACTTTCCAGGAGTTTCTGGAGTATAAAAAGCAACAGAAACACTACTTCGATTTCTGACATATCCAGTTCTTTTTAGGGCGATAAGTTCTTTTTTATCGACTTCTCCCAATATCAAAAACCATCCTTCATCTTTAACTTTGGGGAACCGAGGAGCCACTGCTTTACTGTCTTGCTTTCCCTGTTGGGGAAAAGAAACAGTTTAGTAAAACTAGCAATCAACCTTCCACAATGCCATTCTTCCATGAATGAAAACCACCTCAAAATCTCGCTGTTGTGAATTGTTACTTACATCTATTATTTAGCCAGACTGAAATGTTTTTGTTATTTCTTTCTATATGAAGGGTTTTTTAAGAAAATAAAATCACAGTCCACAGAGAAAAACCCAGACTACAAGATACTGTTCCACTTATTTTGTAAGCTATTAAAACTGAAATGAAAATACTGTTCCGTTTTTGTAATTTCATCTAATATATTCCAAATGCTATTCTCTGTCGAAGGGCTAATTGTAAACCTCGTGTCTTTAAATAAAGCTAAACAATACTGTTCAAGCTTAATATAAAGACAAAAACAGCACTTGAAGTCTTTATTTGAGGTTGATATAGCAAAAAGGAAGATAATTTCAGTGATTCTTTAAGACAGTGACTTTACTGCTGAAAGCTGAAGATAAAATGATGCATGCTCAATCAGCATTCACTTCGTGTTCTGGAGATGGAAAGGTTTTACTGGAGATTTAGACAGAAGGAAAAGCACCACCATAGCAGTGAAGCTTCAGAAACAGTTTGATCTAGCCATTGCTTACAAAAGAGGGTTCAGATTCTGGGAGAAGTTTATAAAACAGTGATCACTGCATGAATTGCTCCTGCTCCCTTCTTTTCTGTAGCTTCTGGTTAGGAAAAGTCTCTGTCAGTAACTGCCGCAGCAAATAGAATGACTTAGGGAGGAGCTTTGACCCTTTCTCCTACAAATGTGACGGTCTCCCCCTGAAGCTATGATGAACCCGCTGCAGTCAGGACAAAAACTCTTTTGGGAAAGAAGAATATTTTTCAAATATAGTTCTCTAAGCTAAATTCTGAGCATATGTTATGTCCACTATTATTTTTATCAAAATGAAGTTGTCTTAAGAGTGTCAGCACTAACATTTAAAACTGTTCTCTGCTTATATATTGAACTCTTCTTTGTATCTTAACAAAAATGCTGGTAATTATGATTTTTAGTTGTTTGAAAAGTTAGAGAAGTGCCTTAGCAAAATTATAATTATGGTGGTCCACGTGGCACTCATGGTGTGCAAATGACAAAAAATGCATCAGTGACTGAGTGATTGCTACAGTGTCAGCAGTGCCTGATTTAAATGCGGGAGGCATGGTCTTAACTCTTCCAAGAGCCGACAAACAGGTACAGATGAGGGGCAGAGCACTTGGAAACCTGTGCAACTGCTGGTGTTACTGGCTTGGTGTGTGATGACTTGCTGAGGGCCCAGTGAAGTGACCAGCCCGAGGGAAAATGGGATGTGCCTTAACTGGGCAAAGGGGTGGGTCTGACATTTAGGTGTGGAAAAAGAATTGCATGTAGCAGTTGTTCTAAGAGCTGTTCAAAAAAGCTTTGCATGTAACACACGAGAAAAATGTCCTCAGTAACGGCCTGAGGATGTGTTATGAGTAGAAACATATTTATAGGTATGGCTGTGGGATGCAGTTTGGAGGTATGTTGCAATATAATCAGAAATCTTATAAACTGGTCTGGGGAAGCAGGATATGGAAGAGTACGAGTGCTAGGAGTTTGGGGCTGGTGCCTGTGAAGTTACCAACTCTATTGTCACACCTTATAGTATCCAACCAAAACCAGAAACAGGAGTTTCTGATGTGTAAAAATCGAGAGAATTACTTAACTGACTGGAATTGGTCTAGGATTTTACCTCCAGAGTCTAGTTACTGTATTATTGCAACCTGTGAAACCATTTGTTTCATTACTAACGTAGATAAGGCTTTGAAAGTGTTTATAATTTACATAATACTTCAACCATAAAAGGCCTGTTATGCTGTACAAAGCGTTATTGATACTGTAAATAGATTATTGGAAACTTGTGCTCTTGGGAAGGAAATGATAAATGAATCTACCTGATACCCCATCTGGGTTCTCTGCAGATTTATTTGGAGCACGTACTCTTGATCAGCATGCAATCTGATCCATCTTTTGTCATCTCGCATGTCTATTGTCAAAGAAGGAACAGGCACTTCATTCTGCGGCTGAACCGAGTCATCCCAACAGCCCTTAATGCTCAGGCTGACATTTAGAATTGGCAAACGGCACAAGAAATTCCAAGCCTGTAGAAAAACCAGATCCCCGTGGATTACAAGACAATCTATACAATCATTGTCACTGTAACAATAACAATTCAATATGCAGTCTACATATTTATTATACATTAACAATATTTTATTACGTATTAGAATGTCATATACAATTGTACGTCTCTCAATCATAAGCATAAAAACTTTTCGTTAACCTCTTACTCTACTTTCTTCTGAGCAAATAAAACAAACCTGAAACTCCTCAAGCACGTTACATATGCTTATTACGATTACTGATGTCTGAACACAGGAAAAGTTCCTTACCACTCCCGATTAAAGTATTTTTTCCCTATAAGCCACTTAAAAACTAGTATAATTAAGTTTTAAATTACACTTCCTTAGCATAATCCATAAAGAACAAGTCACTGCAGTGCTAATTAGCAATGGGGGAACCTCAGAGAGTTCAGAGGATCAGTTCAGATAATTAACCAAAAGTTCAACTGCATATCCAAAGTTATCCCTAGTTTTTTTTTTTTTTTAAGGTTTTTTTGCATTGATTTTCACAAATTCTACTTAACAGTCCTCATGAGGAATCTTAAGTCTCTTATGAACTGCAACAGGCCCTGAGCTTTCTCTCATCCTTGTACAGAGAACTGGTGTTAGAAGCATGCAATTGTGTAGCTGAAAAGGACACTGTCTTCAACCTTAAAGAGACACCCTGAAAATGCAGCCCTTTGTAGCTCTCATATTGGTCTCCCAGACAAGGAAAAGCAGCTCTGAGAAGCTGTGACAAAAACAGAGAGGAGTAATGCAGGCTTTCATTTTCATTTCATGAAAATCAGCATGTTCACTCAATGGAATCCGTTAGGAAGAAGGAATGGAAAAATGGGCTGTGGAATGAAGGCAGTGATTTGTGGCCTCACTATGGCTGAAAAAAGCAGATGAGGCTGGCACTGGAATCAAAAAACAAAAGACCAAGAACCACCCTCTGTCCTGCCCTCCTTCCCCTTCACCTCCAGAACAAAACAAGAATCAGTGCTTCACCCATGCTTTCAAACAACATGTATGAAAAGCTAGAGGGCAGGAAGGTGAAGAAGGAAAGAAGAATATTGATCCTGGTAAAGAGCCAGTAGACGTCAAAATGGGACCTTGGGAATGAAAAGGGCAGGCATAGTCGCATGGGCAATACGGGCATGGAACATAAATCTGGAAAAAGACTACAGTATATTTTATTTTTCATGTATTGGTTTGACTATCTTGTGCTTAAGCAAAATCTGTTTTCATTTAGATTGTGCTTGATGCGTCTCTGGTGACTTTTCCTGTGCTAGAAGGTCTGTCTAGAGCTCTAATAAAAGCTTGGTTTGTTTTTTGGAGACGTCACTGCCATGATTCGCACTTGCAGTAATGGTATATGTTAATAGATAATTAGGGATACAGCAGCCACGGTAAGCTGACCTGAGCTTGCGCTGCCATAGGAAAAGGAGGTGCTGTCCCTCTCTCCAGCACCGTCCCCACCAGCTAGCTGTCCCCCTCTCCATACCCGTATGTTGGCACTACCTTGCTGTGATTGTGCAGCTAGATGGATCAGCTTGCTAATCATTTTGGTGACAGCATGAACTTAGATCAGCTTAAAGCTGGTTGTGGAAGCGTATTCTCTAATCCTGTGAGTCCTCTGAATAAGCATGAACGTTCAGTGCCACTGAAAAAAGCGGTCCAGCCTCCTCCCCTGCTGGCACAAGCATTCATGTAGCCACTTGGCTACAGGCCATTTTGACTGTCAGCGAGAGGGTTGATATGATTCCCTCCTCCCCTCGTCCCCAGATGCCCATTCCCACCTCCTCACCCAAACCATCCCCGGCGTTTGTGCAGCTGTGCAGTGAGCTAGGTCAGGAGAGGTGAAAACGGCACGGGGAGGGCAGGACTGCCCATTTCGGCTGCCGCGCAGACTGATGTCGGATTAAAATGGCTGCATTACTGGAGCCTGGCTGAACTAAATAAGAAACCTGATTCAGGCTAAAAACTAATCTCTCTCTCTCTCTTCCCTCTTCCATGTGCAGCAGGAGCAGCTGTGTCTGTTCAGTGGAGAAGGTGGGGAGGGCCAGCTGTGAGTGCTCAGGAACTACAGTGTAAAAACATGGAACACCGATGAATTGCACCGATGTTCTTAATAGTGCCTCAGCTAAGAAAGGATGGGAAAAACGTAACAGAAAATAAACAGCTAGAGCGTTAGTAGAAAAGATATCCCTCTTTGTCCCAACTCAGAAAGGGAAAAGGGGGGAAAAAAAGGCAGCACCCTGAAGGAGGAGAAAAAATACCACAGATATTCTTAATTAATTAGTTGTTGCCAGGATTTTGCTATGTTTAACATGCAAGACACCGCTAAAATCACCTCCAGCAAATCACACTGGATAAGACAACTTGAGTAGTAAAACCTTAACGGGCAGATGATTTTATGTTTAATGTAAAGTTTTTTAAGATGAAGCTTCCTGTAGGAACTGTGAGACTCCCTGTGCACCAAAGCAGTGTACTTCTGCGGTGTTCACTAGAGGCATCCTAACATGTAACAACCTGGTGATCATCCCTGTGGTTATACTTCAGAGATCATTCTACCTGGAAAACTTTAATGGGTGCTGTCTCAGAGGACAAGACCTGTTACACCTATGTTTGAACAAAGTTTAATTTCAGCAGAGATCATAATGTATTATAACTCCTTTAGTGGTGTTACCTGTCGCTCTGTTGAAGACTAGGACTTGGTCTGGTTTACACCGTATGACCCCAACACATTCTATTTGTCAAAGGCTGACCTGTCCTCATGTAGCTTTTACAGTGCAAACAAACCGAAGTAACTCTGAGTAACTTCCTAATTAGACAGGAAAGTAGTTGTAGTATGTCATTTTCCAGGCCTTGTATATTTGAAAATTAAAGGCAAAGTTAGTACTGCTTGATCCTTGACACAGTACGGACAGCAGGCTGCCTTTTTATCATCCATGCTATGTGGAGGAAATGAAGAAATGCTTTTCTTACTGAGAGAAAAAATTCAAGTAGTAGCAGCTGAAAACAAAAAAAATTACAGGAACACAGATACTTCCAGAGTAAAAGCAGCGGGTACTACAGCAGGGACAGTATTTTTTTCAATCTTGAGCTTTATTTCTTCTCTTGCAATAATATTGGTATCAGCTTAGTATTTTAAAACGTGCCCAGTACCTAAGTGACTTAGAAACTGAAAAATATTTGTTAAAGAAATATGATTCAGAATGAGTCACTGAAACAAACATGGAGCTTAGGCTGCAGCTCAGAGTTACAGTCTAAATGGCTTTTGAATTTAGGCTGTCAGCTTTTACAGCCCCACTGGTTATCAATGAGGTTTAGGATTAGAACTAATTTTTGGAAAATTACACTCAGGCTCCCATGTCACTTTGGTATTTCTTGACAATTTTACTTTTGCTGTATAGGATGACACGAGCACATATTATCTCCCTTTAAATATATCAGCATGCCCAATGTGTGTAGGTACGTACATACTATAAATATATTTACCTACTGAATCCAGAGATTCAAATCACAATCATAAGAAATTCTCCATGAACCTTTGATAACATCAGTAGCATTTTTGCCAATAATCTGTCTCCCTAGGACTTAGCCTAATATTCCAAATCCATGAGCAGCTTCAAGAGCTGCTATTTAAAAAATAATTACCAATCTGCTTAAAAGACATTTTTTCCTTTCCAAATGTGAAATTATTTCCATTTCAAGTCTGCCTCAAATTTCTGTAAAGCTCAAGCTGTTTCTACCAGTTTCATGCTAATAACAGGTGTAAGATAGAGCTTCAATATGCTGCGAGTGAGGAGTAAAAGGTTTGTTAGGAAAAGAATGGGTTTGGCAACTTAGTGGAGTACATGCCACTTTATTTGACTTTGTTCAGGTCTGGTACCAGAATGCTAGGCCTAAACTTTGTAATCTTATATTCTTTTTTTACAGAAAATATACCACAAAGATGCATTCTTTACTGACGAATTTTTCTCCTGGTTGGCCTCTAAGTGTGCATGGAAAGACTTTACGTATGAAGACACTCAACAGGCAGTTGCTATGAATGTTAATTCTGTGCAAGGTATTACAATAGGGTTTTTTTTTTCCTGAAAAAAAAGTGCTGTAAGGAATATAAAATATTAGTATAAAGGTTTCACATTTGCAATGACCTGCAGAATACAGTCATGGCTTTGCTATACCCAGTGTGGCCATCCCCAGTTCACAGAAATGAAACTTTCTTCTTATACGATGGTAAGACATTATGGTTTTCCCTCTTACATGCATCTGTATTTACAAACAGATATATAGAGGCACAGAGTCATTCACAGCGAGAACGTACACACCACACACACACAAGCTATTTTTGAAGAAACTGCTAAGACATTTCAATACCAGCCAAACATATTTATCTGAGGATTAATCTTCATCTATTGAATCAGACGAGAACACTGCCATGCATACAATTATTTAATTAGCAGCCAAATCCTCTGCCAGTCAGCAGCCGTTCCAGGCATACTGATGGGGCAGTAGATGCAAATCTCACAGTAGTACTGCTTTTTCTCATTACTGCTGCAATTAGCACTTAAATTGATGCTTTAAACATACTAATTTCTGGAATAATTCAGGATTTGTATGTTACCTGGGATCGCCTCACTGCAGAGACGACACCAGATTGCTACGCAAATTGAAGCACTTTTGAGCCAAATAACCATCATCATATCAGACAGAGCCAATTTGCATTTGCTTTTAAAGATAACAGAATGGCAATTTATGCAAATAAATTAAGTAAGTTTACTTCTGAGTTCTCCCTGAACTAATTATAACAATGTTCTAATTTTTTATCACATCTAAAAGTTGGACTGAAATCAATGTGTATTATGTTAGAAGTCTGTTGTTAAAAGAAGCCTTATTTTGATGTCAATACATTTTCTTAATTAAAAATTTTGATGTTAATTTAGTTACAAATGCAGATGTCTGTTATAGACATTTAAGTGCTTTTCTTCTTGTTTGCATACCAGTAAAAGGTTTAACTGAAGCTGAACAGTCAAACACAGGACATATTGCTGTCCTTTTAAATATTCAAATAAAAAGCATTTGAAGTATAGCTTTTGAAGTTTTCATCTCTTGCACGTTTATTTGGAATCAATAGGTTTATTGTGTCATGAATACTATGGAATATAGCTGTCCTTTGCTGGGAACGGCTTGAAAATCAAGCTGAAAATAAGACTCTAACAGCCTCAACATTTTGGAATGGTATTTTTGTCTTCCTCCTGTAAAGTGTGATATTTTCATCTGCTTTTTCTGTTTCAAATCAAAAATGAGTGCTGGATGTTTTACTAAGGGTATTCTCAGAAAAAGTGGTGTTTGACAGACCACTTCAGAAACCAGCTACAGTGACATTTGCAATGCATGTATTCCTAGCGCATAGCAGGCTATGAAAGGGTGGATAACACTTGGCAGATTGAATGACCTAGAGAAGCATCTTTAGCAAAGAGATGTGGTAATATCAGCCATAAACCAGTCTCTGTTACTGGTTAGCAGTGAACAAGCTAAAATAATATTAAGACAACAGGCAGAGAAGAACCTTTGTAAAGCTCACAGTACCTTGAAATTAGAGCAACGAATGGGTTGCCCTTTAGACAGCACATCACACGATTTTTGCTGAAGGGAGAATTTCTTCCCTCAACTACTCGTCCTATCCAATCACATTGATAATGACCACGGATAGAAAGTATTACCTGTGAAATCTGTGCTGTTTGCAATTCACTGTTCACAATGGAAGCAAAAACATTCTCTTTTCCTTCGCAGGCAGCCATTAGTTCGGGAAGACACTCAACAGGTCCTTGGTAACCTCCATGCACACTCTTCCTTTTGCCTTGGCTCCACTTCCTGATACAGACAGCAAAACATATGCCCAGGGAGGGAAAGCAAACATTTGTTTCCAGTTGTTTTGGAGGTAAAACTTGATAATGGTTTCTGTTATTAAATGCTGGTCATTTGTTTTTGGGTAGCATTAGTTACCGCATCATCTAGGCATCTATAGAGCTTAGCATTATCAATAATACTAAGATGGATTCTCATGTATTTTTATAATGGATTAAAATAAAGAGACAATTAATATACAGAGTCAGATTTGTTAGTACTTGGAACCCTTCCAGTGACCTCTTGTTAATTTGTCTGGAATCACGATTCTCAAAATTATCTGTGGGTTTAATTAATCAACGAATATTGAAGTGAGAAACAGGAACTTGGGAAAGCATCACTGTGAAAGAATGAGTTCTGCTTCTGGTGCATTAGTGAACATTCTCCGGCACAACAACGACATTCAAACACAATCAGCAGTCAGAAGTGGAATGAAACTGCAAACCTGCAAATGCTTAGAAGAATTACGTACCGAAAAAGGTAAAGGTGTTGTAGCTCTATATTGGGCAAAGTAAGCAGGGAAGAGTCATGTATCCATCTGCCCTGAACCACCATCTGCACCAGACTGGTTATATTCAGAGCAGTCACCAGCCAGCCATGATGTGCTGCAACATCCAGCATTGCCTAATCGGAGACATATATATATAAAAAAAGAGAATGTAGGTATAATTGCGTACCTGGTTCATGCAATTAAGAGCATTTATTTAATGTTTAACATCCAGGAATTTCTAAGCCTTCAGTACAGGAATTTACTTCAACCTCTGCTGATGGCAGTAGACACCTTTTGAATTAACCTTGAAAAAAGATGGATTAAATCCTGCATAATCATCAACTTTTACCCTTGAAATGGTAACTTACACCACATTTTTTGGGGTGAGAGTAGAAGGTGGGATCTTCTCCTTACAAATAACCTTTCTTTTACATAATCCAACACAGAATGAAAGGCATAAATCTCTAAGTTTACTGTAACTGAAGAAGTTACAATTAACTGCAATATTGGTCTATAGTTTGATATGAGAACTTTGCCAAAATTGCAGAATTAATTCAAAACCCTTCTATTATTTAAGAACAACAACATCTTTACTTGTGTTCAAAAATCAATACTAATGTCACTTACCAGTAGCAGTTACTATTTCAATTTTATCCTAAGGACTTAAGTCTCTTGAAAATACAAATATCGAACTTCATGAACATTTTCGAGGTTTTGTTCATCGCTGACACCTAACTTGAAACCTTGAAGAAGATTACAAAGTAGCTAATAGATTCCCGAGAATGAGTAAAAGCAGTCAGAAGTAACATGGATTTCCCCATTTGCATCGTAAACAGTTAATTGTCTTGAGAATGTTGGCTGTCTCTCCTTTGGTGTCTCTACCCTGAATCTGGAAACCTTTCCCAAAGTACGTAAAGAACCCGAGTAAACAAAAAATCCCTATCCAGCTACACATCATCCCCACATCCATCTCTCCTGAGTTTCTGTTCTATTTCTTACGTGTTTTCAACAATACAGGTAAAAGGTACACTATGAGTATCACTAGCATAGAGACCTATATCTGCAAAATTCATTATGGATTGTGCACTGTGAATGGTTCTGTTGACATGAAAAAACACGTTCGGCTTTTTTCCTGACGGGACTTAAATTCTGTTTGGATAGTCTGGAGGAGAATTTAAGAGTTCTTCCAAAGGAGAAAGGACCAAACATGAGCTTTTGGTATAAACATATAATTTTTTTTAATAGTAAAGGCAGTTATTTGAATATATAGAATTCTTTTCTCCCTATCTACAGTATATTAGAACAATTATTATGATTTATAGAAGCATTTCAGCTGGTGAAGAAAAGCTATATGTTAGTTGTTTTACTTATCTTGTTTAATACTATTACAATTACAATAAATGGGTAGGTCCTCATAACTCTAACTCAGTGAAAAGAGATGTATTTTAAAAGTGGTTGGCCATGTAGGAAATTTGGAGTCTGATTAAATACTAGAAAAAGTTTTTTAAGAAAGCAAGAGACAAGTCTGGTATGTCGACCAGTTTCAACACTGCCTTAAATACAATCTTCTTGGTATTAGGAGAGTTATAGTTTGATTTTCAGACTAGGCTTAAAAAGTTTCCATGTTTTTTTCTTTTAAAGACAAATTATACTGTATGATACTTTCTTAGACAGCAGATACCAGCATAATTTTAACTTATTTTGCAGTGTAATGAGGAGAAGCTGTCTATGTAAGTCTTTACATTTAATCAAATGTTTTACAGACAAACAAAAGGCAGCATTTACTTAAGGCAAACTAAACAGTGAAATCTTCTTTAAACAAAGGAGTTGTTTACACACGCAGAGCGATTTCAATTAAATTACACTGATTCTGGAGAAATACTGAGCTTAAAGACACAAGTTAGTTTCAGTCCTGGCCAGTCACACAGTTTATTTTAGCAGTTTACAGTGCAATTTCAACAGGTTTTATTCCAAACCGGGGTGATAAATCAGTGACACTTAGAAAAATATTTAAAGTGTTACCCTGTATTACACAAATGTTGTCTCGTTTCTCATGAATTGTGGATACAGTGCTTTTCAGATTTAACATTTAACTCATCTTTTTTGAAGGAAGAGCCATAGCACCCTGAAACACTCCAGTAACATTTCTGGAGTGTACCTAGAAATAGCACCTCACAGCACAACCTTAATGGTTGTCTTTTTCTGTCTTTTCACTTGGCTTGCCAAGGCGATTTCCAGGTATGATTATTTTTTGAAGAGAAAGTAAAATTGTGTTTGAACTCACATTTGAAAGCTACAGCTTCATGGCCCGTAGATTTATGTGTTGGTTCCCATTTATTTTAGTCAGATAAAGAGGGTACAATACAGTCCGTGTCTCTGCGTGGGTTGCTGAGGCAGCATGGTATCTCTCTCCTATTGTCTACTATTCGCTTCTTGTTCTTTCCTTTCTGCTATTCTGACATAGCCTGAGCTGTCATATTCCTCAAAGGTGAGACTGCAGTACGTAAGTACGTGAAGAATAACGGGTGCATTGATATCCGTAGATATGTCTTTTCCATGAGCAGCAACAACAATACAGTAAGTCGTACTTTTAGTCAGCATGAAGCCGTGTTATTTTCATGAAACGCTTCTGAGGGTATATGTGTAACAGTGTTTTCATAGTTTTCCTTCTCTCCCTCTTTTTTAATCTATTCCCGACCCCCACCCCTTTTAACAGCAGTTTGAAAAGGGGAAAGGAAGAGTAAAGACATACATAAGAAAAAGATAAATCTAAAACAAGCTACACACTGAAATTAACTGGAGGATCCTTTCACATAGAAAATCTCCTAGAAATTGATAGAGGCCTACAGATAGGTATCCCGTCGGGAGTAAGGAAAGCCTGTGTGTGTGAGACTCTGTGTTCCACATTGTTATAATGAATCCACATGGCAAATCCTCTTTTCCTCCTTATTTTCTGCTTCTTCACCCATAGAATTTATTCACAGCATCTCTATCTGGATGTGAAATCCAAGACAGTGACATTGTGAAAAAGTCAGAACAATGGTAAAGTTGGCTCATTTCATCTGCTGTCTTGGAAACCTGCACACGTTTCATTTTCCGCTAAGTGTAAAACACACAGATGCCTGATACTGAAATGGTTATTGAAATTCCTATAAATACTCAAGGTAACAAATTGAGTCATTCCCCTATCTCCAAAGTAGCTACATAAAATGTAGCAACTAAAAAAAAATCATTAAGAGATGAAAGAAAAAATTAGAAGTATTTAGTATTTATGTTATCTGATGAATAACACTCCGTGTCCCTAGTTTCTCCAGTTGCTGCTTGTTTGGTTTGTGGTTGTGTTTTTAAGTATAAACCAGTATCATTTTCCAGAAATTTGTGGCTCCTTAACTCTTATTTGGCAAAGAAGTAATTGCTAAGTATCTTACAGTTGATAAGATTGGAACAGATTAAGACTATTATTCTAAACTGAGAAATGGCACAAAATGGTCACCTGCTTTGTCTAGCCTCAGAATCTCACGCCAACACAGGATAATTTCATCACAGAGAAAAAAATTAAGAAACGAGGACAGTTAGTGCAAGAAGTGAAACAACGAAACTATAAAGATACTTTTACTTACAGACAAAATATAAAAATATTTTTTGGTAAACCAATGAGTTAAAAAAAAAGAAGTCCTAAGCCCACCACTTTTTAACCTAAAATAGAACAAATTGGGTAAACAGGTGGAGTCAAGGGAAATACTGCTTGATATAATGAAAAATATGTTTACCATCAACTTATCTGGGCCTCTTCTTGCACTTTGGGGAATAAAAACAGAAGCCTACAGTGAGATGGGTTTGAATGAAAAAATCAGGCATTAGCTTTTAAACCTTTCCAGTACCATGCTTGGACAACCACAAAGTAGTAGTAGTAGTAATAATAATAATTTTAAAAAATTGACACATCCTTTATAATTTCATTATCAAAAATAGCTTGGCTTGTACCAACATGGGAAGCAACAAGCTATGAACTATGGCAGGGGTAGGATAAAAATGCTGACGCTCAATAACTGATTGATGTAGGTGTACCTGTCAGGTATGGCTCAAGTTTTAATTCTGATGATACTCAGAATTGAGGTCAAAATGTTTGGATCAAAATCTTGCTATTTCTTCATTCCAGGAGTGCATTAATATGAAATCTTCAGCATCTATTATCAGGTTTCCATCATCTTATTTTCAGAAGCAGTGATTGGTTACCCTTAAGTAGTGAATTAATTAAACTGATCAAATGGTACCTCCTTCTGGTCTAACATGAAGCTGAGATATAGGAGTCTGTTTCCTTTTAGTCAAAGTTACTCCTGATGCTTAGAATTTAAATTACACTTTATAAATCCCTAGCTTGAGGGGAAGCAAAGAGGGAGGCAGGATGTGGGAGAGGTGAGTGTGTGGCACACTCACTGATAGCAAGACACTGCTGTTCTCTGGTCTTTTTAAGCACTCTGAATATGCGCTCAAAATAACAGATAACAAATTGTTCCACAATGAACATATCTGGGCCCCCCCATTTAGGAGATTTCAGATAACTGAAATATCCTGATTGCAGTATCTTTTATTTTTGAAACTTTTTGCAAAGTTTTAACGCTGATTTTGGTATTACTTTCACATCCTTCATTTGAAAGCCAGATATTCTCGATCACTCTTGTATGACCGGGTAGGTGGCAGGGGAACAGAGACTGTACGACTAGGAGAATTTCTGATCTACTCAAATGACTTAAATAGCTTTTTCCTTTAAGATAAGTTATTGAAGTGTTAAATGAAACAGCTTGCATCTTATTAACAGGGACTGTATACTGCTTGGAATAATTTTGTCTTCTGTTTGATGCCACCTCTCATATAACTCTGAATATACTAAGCATTTCTACTTAAATACTGTAAATATAAATGTAATTGTAAACATTGCAAATATAAATGTCAATATTTTGTGGCTAAATTATATTTAAGGAAAGTGGCAGAGAAGCTAGATAACCGCTCTGGATGCCGGGGCTGGCTGAGCAGACTAAGGTAATGTAACAAGTGCCATTGCAGCTGAGAATTACACCTGTCATTACTCAGCTAAAAGTCGACTGCCTACAGTGATGCCATTGGTGGGTAATAACTTGGTGGATGGGGGCTGAAACTGCAGATGTACTCAGGACGAGTTACGTGGCTCAAATTTATCCACTCTTGAAACATTTATTTTATTTTTTATATCGCTGCTTCACAGACTACGATGCTGTCAATAATAATAAATCTTTTTTGCACATGCTTCAAACGTAGGAAACCTTCCAATATGTAATATTATATTATGATCCACATGTGACTTGAGATCATACTAATACAAGCAAAATATTTTTACAGATGTTAAAACGTGCCATGTATTATGAGTTTCATGTTTTAATATAAAACATGATTATGATTCTTCAACTATATACCCCAGAAACAACAACTGACTTGAAAAGTTGGAGTTTATTTGAAGAAGTCCTACAGAGGGTTTTAAGGTTACTACCTTCTGTATGTTATATGCTGGTAGAACAGGTATCTACAGAACCTTTGCACTTCAGAGGTCTAGTCCAAGATTGCTTTTTAGAAATTTATTAATTTGGGGAGGGGGAGGACTTCTTTCAGATCGGTTACACTACAGCTGTACAGTTTCAGTGGACAGACCTCCCCCCTGCTCCTTGTACTTACTCAGAGATATAGTGAACAAGATGTAATTAATCCTATTCCTTTTACATTGCCCTCTGCAGCCCCCTTCCCTTCACTTTTTTCACAAGCATATTCATCTCCCTCTTCCATATGCTCTGCTACCCCCTATGAGTGACTAATTTTTCATTCTCTCATCATCATAAAGGTCTCGCTGATGTATGCAAATTACAACCTTCCTTAGCTGCTTTGTAAGATTCCTATCCCTGTATTCATCCCTACCTTCCATTGTAACATCATTAGCATGATCAGAACTAGGGAAAGGACAAATCATTTACTGTCTACATTTAGTGGAGTGCAACCCATGGATTCTTACTGACTTTTTAAAAAATAGTCTTACAGAGATAAAAGCAGTATAGAATGTGATACTAGCAATGTAAACTTGCTAGGGCATAACCCAACATGTTCAGAACTTGTTGAGTCCCAATATCTATTTTATTTTCAGATTATTAATTAATAAATTGATATTCTCTACTATGCTAGTGAACTGTGAATACAATAAAATGTTTTTGATAAAAATCTCTTGGCAAGAAATCCAAGTTTCCTAACATACGCAATGCCTTAAAGACAGCATTTGATCCAAACCTTGCACAGATCTATCAGAACCATGAAAAATATACAGCAACTTTCTCATAACAAACCTGCCCTCTTTAGAATTTAAAGTCAGTTTCAAAGTAGTAATGTAATATTTTGTCAATAATGAAAAATTTTTGAGTGCATTCCCAAGAATCCTTTTCAACGGCAACAGTTATTCCCAGTAACTTTCTCCTGAACTTTTAGCCCCATAAGGTTAGCATTCAGGAAGCTCAGCTGCTGTCTAACAAACTTAATTAATCAAAAAGTCATTTCCGAGCTGTAACTATGAGTAAAAGTGCTTCAAGTGTGCTAGCAAGCCTACAAGTTAATCAAAATGCTAATGCAGTACAAATTAAAGTTGTGATTAACATTTCACAGTAGCTGCTTAAGTGAATTGATCACACAAATGGGTTAAGCATTACTCATTTCCTCCAGCCCCAACTGGGAAAAGGTTTGTCATGGGTGGGGGAGGGATTATATATAAGGAGCACCAAATCATCATTAAACTGTCATCATGATGCTTCCATACACCAGTTCACCAATTATCCACAGCAAGCAAAAACCCCATTACCACTGCCACACAGGTAACCCTCCCTTTTCCCATGTACATCCCTATAAAACACAAGCAGTCAGCAAGTAATTCCACCCCAGCGCGTCCAGGTACTTTCACTACAAAGCTATCTATCGCTGTTCAGTATCTATATAAAGGAGCATTACTGTCCAGTATATGCTACAGGTTTTTGGATTTTTCTATTATTTCCATCCTCCTAATGTGGAATAATAGCCATCCAAGCATGAAAGCAGCCAGTATTTAAGTCAAATTGCAAACATGATGTTATCTGGGGAATATTACTGCATACACAAAGAATATGTGTGGTAGCTAAAGAGATATGGCCTCTGCTCTTCACTTGTTTCTGAATTATTCTCTGCATTCTCAAGTTAATTTGATTTTCTTCCCTTCCTTCAGTAAATCTGCCCGTTTATTTATAGTTGCCAATATTATCTCTTTCC
>NW_010417394.1:90428-106571 GCF_000710305.1 Buceros rhinoceros silvestris | reverse complement strand
TTCCCTGAGCACTTCTGGACAAATCTTACATACAGAGCTGTAAAATAGGCCTTTCTTGGAACTCTCACCACCTTGGCAGCAAGTAACTGGTAACACCAGCACGAACCACCGAAAACATGAGCTCAAAACACTCTTAGGATCTTTAAGAACTTCTCCATTTCCTCAATACTTTTAGTGACTGCTATGATCTGAGAAGGTTTGGGGAGGATGGGAAGTCCAGAGCTGAGGGATATTCATGTTCTTTTAGCCTGGGAACTGCAGCTCGGGCACTTCTGCAATGTGCAGCTGTGCTGATATGGCCAGAAAGAACTTTCTGTGTGAGGAGCAGTAGATACAGCTCCCACCATCAGCCCGAACAGTCTGCAGTTTAGTAGTAAGCAGTTCATACATAAGCTAGCTCTTAAAAGACAGCCAAATTGGACAGCGTATTCGTGCAATACTTGACGACTTTCAACACGTACCACAAAGACGATTCTCATGAGCAGAACTGTAGAAAAGCTGCTACTTAAATGATTAGAAACAACTAACTTACTTTAACTATTTTAGAATGGGTAAAGCGGTGTTAAACACATCATTGTCCAACTAAGGAAATGCAGTGCTTAACCCAAAGAGTTTTATCTTTCTTGTCAAAATTAGATTCTTGGGAGGAGTAACATGATGGGGAAAGGCAGGCCATCAGTGACAGCATTACAAGGTCCTGGTTTCAAGGATGTGTGTGTTTCCTGTGCAAACTAGCCTTTATTCTGCAGTTTGGAATGTGGCTTCACGTCCATCTTGTCTCAGTGCACAGCTACCCTACTGAGATGCATTTAACATCCATAGGTAAACACTTCTCAAAGGTTAAGGCTGAACTCCATGGCAGTTCTACTCCTGGCAACATTAAAATATTTCATCAACGATTATCCTACAAGTGGAGGCTTGTGGCCAATCCCAATGCAAAGCCAGCAACTGTCACATTATTTCTGAGCAGAGACTGCCCTGCTGAATCTGAGACTGGCAGTACTACTGCCTCAATTATCCATTTCAATTAATGCAAATATAGATGATAATCTTCGAACAGCAGAGTAAGAACTGATCGCTGAATACACAGTCACAAAATGTAAGGCTTGACAAAGAAGTAAAAAGGAGATTAGATTTAGTCTGTTTCACATATTCTTAAATCGGAGATAGGAAAAAAGGTGGGGTATTGTCTTTTCAATAATAATAATTATATTCTATAAAAATAGACAAATAATTTAATTAGAATTTTTACTCTTTGATGCTCTTCTGCAAGAAGTGGAGAGTGTTTGATTTTGAGCAGCTACTGGAGTGCCCAGCACCATCTTACTGACACCTCTGTCTTTTCTCAGTAAAAATAATGCAGAGTGCTGGGCTTGAAGAGAACATGCAGCCTACAGTAATTGTGTTTAAGGTAACATGGGCAAATAAAAATTAAATTACTTGGCCAAGGTCACATAGGAAGTCATGGCAGATTTTGAGCCATGGGAACCTTCTGTGCTTTATCTAGGAGAGCCTGTCACTGATAACAAACTCGTTAGTTTATGACTTGAGCTTTGCAGTGCAGAGCAGTGACATTCCTTCAGCCTAGTCAGTGCCTCAGTGGCCATTCGTTACAGAGATGGGTGTGGGAGCCGACAGGCATTCACCTTATATACTGCTATTCCCTGTACTTCTGCAGCAAAAGAGAAAGAATTCTGTATTTTGTCCTGGATATATAGACAGTAGATTTTATCTTGCTATAATGAACAGCATCTATACCTAACAAATGCTAACTACAGGAAAGCTCTAACAGAATATCCATCTGCCATTTTCTATGTTAACAATTACATTCCTCTAGTGAGCCAGCACCACAAATCTTCAAATTCTATTAAATGCTTATGACTTCTATCTTTCATCATGAATGTAGATGAACAGAATTCTGACATAAAACCAAAACTTCTAAGACTTCTCAGGAAAATTAATAGGGGCTGCATTTTTTTTTTTATTAGAAGAGAGTGGAATCTTACCTGAAAGTCATCAGCTATATTTATCTATCTGATGCTGTTAACACAGTTTTCTGACCGACCATTAACACCACTCAGCCTAAAGCTGACATCGCCACTAGCGATGAGAGAAGCCCAGAGGACACTGGAGAAATGGGAGGGAGGACACAACGGGTGGGATGCAAAAGGAACAAAGCATGGAAGAATGGAGAAGTGTAATAGTTTGCAATGGAAAGAGTCTTGCTTAAAGAGATGGCAAGTCTGCTCTGCAGGGGACCTGGGATGGAGGCCTGCTCTATGTGCTGAGATACAACCACTTGTAAAGGCTCTCTGAAAGATCTTGCTTTCTTGTAATAGGAGAGCAGTGCTTATATGGAAGGTCTCTCATTCACAGACCCACCAGCAAAAATAACAGTTTATGTTCCGTTCACAATTTGAAGGTTAGCTATAGAACCTTAACAGCTAAAGTACTTTGTAAGTAAACAAACAAAAGTCCAGCATAACTCAAAAGCCAATCCCCATCTCACGACTGAATTTTACATTCGGTGGTGTGCAAGCCTGTGCACACACACACAGAACATCACCCACTGAATACGTTTATCAGTGGATCCTTCTACGGTTCAGTTCCTTTTCTCACAACTAAAATCTTTTTTTCCACCTCTGTTGACCCAGAGTTCATCAGCAGGTCAGAGCTAAGGAAGAAGGTAACAACCAGTATTGAAAGTGTAACCCTGTCTATTGCTTAGATTCTGGGAACTTTAACCTCCATTTGGAAAGTGTGACTAATAAGACGGAACAAATATTCTCCCAAGAGATGTAAAGCATGTGCCAACTTCAAAATACAAAATTCTTGCATGTTTTCTCTCTTTTTCCTTTTTTTTTAAAAGAGGATTTTTTTTTTAAAGATGACTGTATATGTAACATTACGTAGTAGTTAACCAGAGGTCCGAGTGCCAAGGCACAGTATGGAATAGCATTTTTCTGAACTCTGTTGCAGTTTAAAAGAACTGTAGAATATTTTTTGGTTTTTTTCTTCTGAGTGATTATTGTTAATTATTGTATCTATTATGCAGTAAGGTTTAAAAAATACATTTTTTGGCAAAGCAGGATAAATACGGAGCAAAATAATTATTGAAAAGAATCTTTAATTGACGTTTCTTTAAAAAATTGTAATTGCTCCCCAAATGCTAATTCCACAAACGTCTAAATGAACTTTAGGTATGTGGCTTATTCAGAACAAAGATGAATTTTCTCACCTGAGCAAGTGATGTTATTCTCTATTAATAACTGAGTATTATGAATAATAGGCGTTCATACGCTGAAGCTTTCAGCACCATGATTTGACTGATTTGAAATATTTGGAAATATTTGCAATATTTGCATTGAAGCACTGCTGGTTGCCAAGATTAAGACTGCATAGGAATAAAATCTGTGGTATTATTTGCTTACTTTCCTTTTCTTAATTCTAGTTTGCTTAGTTTGACATTAGTATTACAAGCTTGCAGTTTTTCTAGCACAAGGTTGAGACTCACCCAAAATACTGGACACTGATTGTCCATGGTATTTTGTCTGTCTAGAACACTGATTAATAATTTCTCACAGACCGGTTTTACAAACTGGTAGGCTTGACACAATGATGTTTGCAGTTACCATACTGCCAACAGGCTTCAAACAAGGTCAAAGCCTCAGTCTGATAGCTGACATGTAGATCACTGAGGATATTAAAATCTGAGCAAACAAAAGCCGTAGGAAGAAAGAATTACTGTCCCTATTTTACAGATATTGAACTGAGTAAGATAAGAACAGTTCTGCCCAGTTCTGCCAAACAGACTATTATTCTTTTCTGGCAGAATCAGATGGGTGTCTGTTCTCTGCGTTAACTAGAACTCATCCTTCCTGCTGTAACTGTGCTTTTCAGATATGGCAGCGCTCTATTCCAAACTCAAACTGCTGCTTTGAAATGATTTTGAGACATGCAGCTATGCATGTGATCACTTGTTACCAGTACTCTCCACGGTCAGTTTAGTTTCTGTGGGTTGTGACTGCAGTACAACTGTAAAAGTCACAAGCCTCCAGACTGAGTTTAAAATCTGTGGTTAAAATTGTGCTCTCTGACTCTGTGCTGTGATGATCGGGAAATAGAAGATGTATCTTTTCACAAGCCAGAGAAAACCCCTGTATCTCGTCCCAAATCACATTTCAAAACATGTTCTATTTAAGCTTGGCAGTGACTACAGTGGTTTTGGGTGCTATAAAAATAAAGGTGCTCATGGGAGACAGGTCCTTGGGGGTCAGCATATCAATCTGCAGGAGCACACCCATTTATGTACAACATTCCTCAATACAGAGAGAGGAAGCTGTGTCATATGAAAGAGGCAGCTACGGCAACAGATGCCTCCAACCAGAGTACTACAGTCTTTTACTGTACGTTTGTTTAGCTCCAGTTCTGTAAAGTGGGCATCTTTAAGAGCATCTAGTTCCTCCCTAAACAAAGTGGTATCATAATGTGTCCTAGCAGTTCTCCACAAGACTGCAAGAAATCTTCAGATTTTTTATACACAAAATATTACAACACACTAACAATAAATAGTAAGAGTTAAATATTGAAATGCGTTACTATACCTGACATATTCTTATCGCTTGGTCCAGCACTGTCTTTGTATCAGTTGCATAATCTGGACAAGGCAGCATGGCATGACTGAAATGGGCCTGCAGCAGGAGGTGTGTTTTTGTGTGTGAACTGTCAAACGAATGGGGATTGACTTCAATTGGAAGATGTTTTGCCAGTTCACTGTTCATCTGATCTTCATTGTGTCTCACAGGCAGATCTGTGTACTCGTCAGCATTCTTAAAAAAACAAAACAAAACCCCAAACCATTGTAATTAACTTCAGAATAATTATTATTCCTTACTGAGACATTAAAAGTACATGCATTTAAATTACTACAGTTAGATTTCACTGTTAAAATAGCAGCATTTCAGTATTTAGAAAGCATACTTATCAAAATCATGTGTGTGGGAAAACAACAACTAGTAAAATATTCACAAATATTCACACAATTACAGGTTTTAAATCTTTTTTCACATAGCTGATTTTAACATTGGAGAAGAAGAAAATAAAAGCAGTGAAATAAATACATTTATTGAATGGACTCAGTATTTGATACAACTTTCTACAAACATTCTACCCTGGTTGGCTCACAAAAACATTGTAAGGTTACCTATAAAGAAGTCAATAATTGACATTTTCCGTTTTCAGGGTTTTCACTTTTCTCTTTGCATTCAAAACACAGTGGGTTTGAAATAGCTCTGGTGAGGTTCTTTTAAAACATATTTTCAAAATTTTGTGCAGTCAGTGGCTAAGCAGCAGATGATCAGCAATCAAAGCAAAGAGCACAATTGTAAGTAGGTGCTCAAAACTATCCTCTGTGCTCCAGAGTGGGACTAACACCGTTCATGCCAAAATCTAAGCTGCCTAAGAATTTTCTCACTTGAAAAAGGAAACTTGAAAAAAGGAGCTGCACACCAACAGGTAATCTAAACCTACTTCTGAGTAGCAATATCCTTGGGGCTGATAGGAACTAGTATGATTGTTCTAGTAGCCAGAGCAGAGATGTTCATTCTCCTGCTAGAGAAATTGTCTCTGAAAGAAAACAAATTCAACAGATCCATCCTAAGAACTATAATTTAGGCTGAAGAGTCAGTTACATGACTTAATTGGTAACTTTTTTCTTCCACAAAATCTTCTTGTGCATGCATGCGTATGTATTCTGGTTTGGAATGAGAATGATCTTTCTAAAGTATAACACTTGCAAGTAAAATTAGCATTTTGTCATATGTACTATCTTTTCCATCTGTAATTTAAGCGAGTGTATTTCTTTTGTCATAAAATAAAAAGTCATTTGGGTAGCCTGATGGGCAATGTCTTTCAAACTATGGGCTTAGAAGAGATCATAAAATTATTGCTAATTAAAAGGTTTTATATTCCTCTTAAACTATAGATTTGATACTATGCATTTTTAGTCTTTAATCTCTCAGTCTTCCTGCAAATCCATATTAATGAGATATTCGCAACAGTAACTAATGCGGAGTGAGGTAAAGAAAAATGGCAGTTTTAGAACACCTAGCAGAACTACCTAGTTTACTTGCAAAATACTGTGTCCACTTGTTAATATCCTAACACATAGAACCTTTTTTGACAATTCCTGACACCAGTTATATAGCTGTTTTTTCTCCCCTTTGAAAACTGACAGCATGAGACTTTCTATTTTCTTTAACTGCACAATGAAACTACTCCTAAACTGTGATGTAAATGTAAAAGGACATTAAGTATTAGACAATTTAAGATTTGGAAAGAAACTCAGAATGTCATTAATTTATTTCATATCTCGACTGCAGATGAGAAGACTGACTAAAGGCAACTGCTGCTTAATCCTGGATGTCTCTCCTAGATGTCTTGTGAAAACTGTGGTCATTTATTCTCTGAACCTAGGTCACAATCTTTTTAAGCCCTATAGAAGGCTGCATGTTTGCTCCACTCTTTTTATTTAACTGGCTTCTCCTTCAAAGATATTTTAAAGAATATTTACCAAGGAGATTTTTTTTTTTTACTTAGTTTTGTTTTGCAGTTTAAAGTAGCAGAAAGAAGAAGGATCAGACAAGTCACTCCAGACCAACTGGTACTCCTGAAAATGCGTTTTCCCTAATTCTCCCCCAGCACATGTTTTATTTACATCCAAAACACTCCACTTATTTTAAACAACTTGCCTACTTAATTTCCTGTTTGTGATCATTGACTGTAAGTAAGTGAGGTTCATTTTCTTATCTGCATCATGTAGGTAATTAAAGGAAATTGAGAATGGGTAGTGAAGCTTTTATACAACTGAGAATGAAGCTGAATGGAGGGCACTGAGGTCAGCAGAGTCCATTATATTTTTATGCGAGAGGCCAGTATGTCTGCCCCGTCCTTGTTTGCTTAGTGTAGGCTGGACAGACTACTAACTGCAAATCTGTTTCTCTGATTTGCCCAGCTGTCCTTGAATAAAGACATCTTCCATTGCAAAATGTTAAATGACAGTGATTGACAACTCTGTGATGAACTCTGCTTGTAACCCCCTGCTACTGTTTTCAGGTTGCACAAGAAAAGACAGAATAAAGAAACATCCTTTGTAATCACCTCAAATGGGCCCTGCTGTTCACTCAATATTTTTTCATTTTAGTTTTTCTTTTCACTGTGAATCTCAATCTGTTCTGTGAAGGCTATAGCTTCAACTATTCCACAAAATATATATTATTTTAGTACATTGTATCTGAATATTGTTCTTACTTCCTTGGGTGAGGAAACAGATCAAATCACGTATCAATCATTAATCTTCATTTCAAAGTCAAGATACTTAATACAAACTTTATAATCAAACCACCAAGCGCTGCTGTGCATTTTTCACTTTCCCTTTTTCTTCTGTTAAATCAGGGCTATTGCAGCCCATGTGCAAATAGTAAGTTTACAAGCACCTACACACTTAAGAGTAACTTGAAGAATACCAGGAGGTAACCAGGAATTATAGCTATGGGTTCCACAATCATGCATTTGGTAGTCATGACTCTTTTCTACAGGTCTGTGATGGACCTTCCCAATAACAACGTCTTTTGGGCATTAGGTGCCCAAATGCTGCATCATTTTGAGGGTGTAAGAATCCTCTCAAACCTTCATTTCAACCTGTATGCAATGCAGGAGACACGCAGGAGTCATATAGGAGACAGTAACTTCCTTTGCTAGTGAGAAATGTCACATGGGGACCCGCATAAACTCGATAGTTACATTTTACAAGGCCAATGGGCTATTCTGGTAATTGAATTCTGTTTCCTGCATAATGCCAGGCATAAAATTATTTTAGAGTCCTGTCTGCAATATTGCGTTCCAGATATGCAGCTTATCATCACCCTTTATTTGAATTGTTAGAACTGTTCTGAAAGTAAACAACTTTAAAATATAAATTTAAAAATGTATCTTTTGTAATTTTCTGGTACTATGAGGCATTTGAGGAGTCAGACTGAACTAAAATTTAAATAAGGTATCCAACATGGCGAGTACTATGCTCTGCAGTGTCCACAGGGTTAAAAAAATACCAGATTTTCTTTCTACCTACAAAATGTGTAGGTTTGGCTGAAATCATTGAATTATAGTGAGAGCTGAACTACAAACTTATACCACATGTAAACCTTTTGAAATATTTTAAATCTCAAGTAACTACATCCTGCCATCTGTCTACAAGAGAGAAAGGGATACTTGTGGAGTACAGACAGAAATGGAATCAAGGTGAGCAACTAAAGTAAACTTCAATATTTTAAATAAAGTTCAGTCATGGGAACAGTAAAACTTATAAAGTTAATGAGTTCTAGACTTTAAAGAGCAGTTGATTAATTTGTAACAATGAGGGTCTAAAACAAACCGAAAATAGTTTCTCACATTCCAGAGCTGAACCAGTAGTCTTTTCTTTAGCAATGCTGCTATTGAAACTACCTTAGTATTGACTGCCTGCCTGTACGTTCCTTTTCTTTATATAGGTACCCAGACACACCATATTTTCAACTTTAATAACCACGTAACATGTTTCGCTGTCTTTCAAGTTTCTGATGTAGCAAGAAACAAGGGAAAAGCATTCTTAGAAAATTTGATACCAAAATTAACAGTTGCTAAGCTAAAGCATTAAAGAATCTTGCTGTAAACTAGTACTAAAAGTAACTACCAGAATAATAAAAAGGGAGAAAAGATGAGGATCATTGTTTAGCTAATGTAGTAATTGTATCCTCTGTAACTGAACCTTGGTTTAAATTACATAAACTCTTGGTAGTCTGTGTGTATGCTGAAGGACTGCAAAAATCATACACAGAAAAAATCACACATAGGAAAAAAAAGCCCAAACTGACCACATACTTAAAAGCTGTTTCTCAGATCATACCAAAAAGGAGTCTGAAAAATGGAATTGGAGAAGCACTTGCTAGAATTAGTGCTCTGAAAATTATATCTATGTTAGTGATTCCATAATAAACTCTTATTTTAAGGGGTTTATTGGTAGCCTGTAAATGTACATGCTTTGGTCTCAGTTTTATGGGACATAGTTCAAAGTCCAGAATTTAAAATGTTTGAGTGTTTTTTTTTACTCTTAGGTATAAAAGGTCTAGGACAATATCCCAGTTAAAGACAGTTATAAATTATATTACTAGTTATAAGTTTTAAGAACAAACATGATGCATGTTTTCAAGATTCATTATATAAAGAAAAACATCATTTAGATGAGCTTATTGAAGCAGCTACATAACAGGGATATTTAGATTGGAAGTCCTCTCTTAGACAGCAGACACTTGCACAAAGAGCCTCCTCACTCTGTTTTACACATGTAAAAATACACTTTAAAGACAAATTTTTCAGAAGCAACGTTCCAGATTTTTAGGGCAGCCTAGCAGGCTCTGCTAAGCAACAGAGGAGACTGAAGTTTTTTAGGGATCTCAAGGAGTGGCTAACATAATGCAAAAAAAGAAAACAAAAATTGTAGACAAGATTAGAATATATTTAGCACATGATACTGTAATTCATCATGAGACCATTTCTAAACAAGCTTCTTGCCTTCACGTAACATCTCTCCCAGGGAATTGCACATGTATGTGGCAGTGCGATGGCACCCAGCATACTAGAGCCACCCCTGCACTGCAGTTCCTTTCCCATGGGGTCTTTCTCATCCCGTCCTTCCCAGGTTGGTGGCTGGCAGGGAAAAAAGGCAGAAAGCAAAGCCCTGTGCCAGCCCCTGGGCACGGAGGGGTCAGAGCTGCAGCCCCTTGCCAGCACCTGTTCCTGGCTGTGGAAAAGGAGCTACCTCTCCAGCACTGGTGCCTCCCACTGGGGACTCTGTCTGCCCCAACCCTCCACTCCAGCTCAGGTAGTAGGAAAATTATCTTGCCACTTTTCTAGTACTCCATCGGAGTACTCTCCACTCTCTACTTTGGGAAAAAGGACAGGAGGAAACCAGATATGCATAGGCAGGGAGCAACTTCTGAGGGATAAGGGCTGCTCAGTATCTTTTTGAAACAAATACTAACTTCTAAATTTATTATCTAATTAATTGTTCAAGCATGTTTACGGATAAAAGATGTGTGTAAAAAAAAAGGAAGTAGTATAATAAAAAAAGTGTAATGTTAACACAATAAACAACAAAGGAGCAAAATAGCGAGGCTGAGCTACCCTGGGCACCATCTCTAGAGTTACCAGAATTACCAGAGTGGGCATTGGAAATTTCCAGTTGAGCATGAGAAGTTGAAGAGATAAAGTTGTAAAACCCATCAACATGCAATTATGTAAATCTGTTATTATTATTATTTTTTTTTAAATTATAACTATCTTTCAGGATTTGAAATGGGCATGTTTCAGTAACAGGATCTACAAACATAGTTTATAAAAACATACAAGTTCTTACAATTCCTACAAAGTTCTGAAGTTAGTGATCAGAGAAATCATATATACTTGTATTCTCAGACTTCTCACTTTAAACAGACAAACTTTTTTTTTTTAAATATCTGCATATGATAAACACCACAAATTTTACAATTACAGACATCATAAAAAGTACAAGCTAGGGCAATAAAACAGTTGAGTGATCACTTAAAAACACCCTGAAGGGTTTAGATTTCACAAGTTCACCTCTTACTTAAAACATCCAAACTACAAACTGCTGATGACATTCCTGATGACCAGAGGTCAGGAGTCTGAAAGACCTTTGCCACTGCTCACAGAGCAACAGGAGGTCAGCAATATTAGCTACCGGTAGCAGAGAGTAACCTGGCAGATTTGGAAACTTCTAAAGTACAAAGTTAAATTACAGACCTCTACTTCAGCATGGAGCTGCTGAAAGAAAATGCAAGTCTGCTAGCACATGCGAGAGGGAGAATTATATAAAATAACTATAATTTGACACGGGAAAAGAGTTCTTAGAATTCTATACTAACTTGAAAACCTATTATTTCCCTGTTTTCCCCGAAGTTTCCTGAGCATATCAGAGAAACTAAGTTTCAGTGTACAGGAAAGTACAGTAATAGATAATGCAATCACTGTAACTGGTTTACCAAATGTAAAAAATACACTTACAGAATAATTCTTTTTCAGAATAATTTCCTTTTTAAATTGCATACTTTACTAGCATATTAAAACAAGGAATGAATTAATGATTTTAAGTCTTAACTCTCATAAAGTTTATGATCACAATCATAATTCAGGACTACTTTTCTGACCAGTCCTAATAAAAACCATTCTTAGAATACATTCATTTTCTCCCCAAACATGTAGGTACTCTCATAGTATTAAGCCTGTACAAGTCACTCTCAGGTTTTTAAGTTAAGTTATTGATTATAAGTGAGCCTGTAATACTTGCACAGTTCAATGAAAAATAAATGCAGAAGAAGACTAAAGTAGGACAAAAATCAGAGCAAACATATGAAACTGGTATGGCATACACATTATTCGCCCAGAATAAGTTACTTTGACCACAGCAAATAAATATAAATGGAATGGTATAAATTCCATTTATAAAGTCAATTATAGTGATATGAGAGAGTTATTACTTTTAACCACTGGAAACGGAACATTTGAGATTTTTGCCTCTTCAAGATGCCTGACTTGTCCTATTACTTTTCATGAGAATGCTTTGAACCCGCACAATCTAAATGCATTATCATCACCCTCTTTTTTTTTTTTTTTTTTTTTTTAATTTTTAATTTTTGGGGGGCAAAAATTTTCGCACAATTCAAATGGAATTATCATCCCCCCTTTTTTTTTTTTTTTTTTTTTTTTTAAATCTTAATACTTAGGTAGGCATAACTTTCCTCCACTTTCATCTCAAGTCATATTATAGGAAAGATTTAAAACTGACTGGTTTTGGCTGCATGGAAACTAATCGTATTGCACGATTACAGAAGAGTTTTTCAGTGCATGAGCTCAGTAATGTGCTAACACAAAACCAGGAAAATCTCTCTGAGAATACATTCAAAAGTCTGATTGTCATGAGAAATCCACTTCAGTTCCATTTGGACATTTGTCCACAGTTTGAAGCTGAGCTTGGCTGAATCAGCTGGCTCAACTACTGGTTGAGATGATGATAGCAATAAAAATTGTAATAGCACATCCTGGCACACAGCTTTCCCCGGGAAAGCGATCAGTCATTTTCCATCTTTGGCTTTGATCCTCCAGTGGGATCTTCCAGTGCAGAGCCCAGACCCAGGGAAGAAAAAGTTAACAGATCTCTGCATTAAGTTAATACTACTCTGCATTGGAGGCAGGAGAAAGCGCTACTAATTCTTTGTGTGAAATGCAGCCCATACATACTGTATAAGTTAATGGCAAGCTGTAAAAGCTCCATGTGTTGAAAACTGGATTTCAGATCTGCTGACCTGTGGCAGCTCCCCTAGTGGGGAGCCACAAATGCATACTGCTGCATTTTTGTACTGGATTAAATTCCAAATCTAGACTACCATGTGACCAGAGACAAAAGGGAATAAAAAGTTTGCAGGCTGAATACCTGTCATCATGTGGTGAAATGACTAGCAGCCTCTGCTCAAGAGAGGCTCAAGCCCAGAATAACAGAAGAACAATATAAACTGGCAGGAACATATGAGAAACTTGGAAGGTGCTTACATGCACAGTGTCTTTTCAGCAAGCCAATGCTACTGGTCTCACTCTGAGCACTTTTAAATTAAAATAGTTTAATATAATAATAAAAAAACAGAACTGTAAAAGGAAGTGACAGCTGCTGCAAGTAAATTTCAATAAGGGTAGTTCCCTGCTGATAAAAACTGGCACATCTCCACTCATTTCAGTGTAACTATGTGGATTAACATTGCTTGAAAATCTGACCCAATGGTTTGAAGAACTCAAGAGCTACAAGGTAATGCAGAGATGGAAGACTGTGGATTTGGGGAAGGTGGGTAATCACTGAGGAAATGAAAAAGTCAGTAAAAGGAAAAATAATTGAAGTCTATTAAACAAATAGACTACCTATCAGTATTTCAGTGTGCTTGATTTGAGGAATTTCTATCAACACTTCTGTCATGAATTACCAGAGGTCTGATACAGTGAGTAACATGGCCAAAAGGCCCTTGCATCCCACCTGGCTTTAACAGAACATCCCATTACCTGAATGGGAGATACCATGCATTACTAGGGTATTACTAACTCTTTTTGGATGGCAAGTGATAATTTTTCTTGGTGATATTCACTGCACACAAATTCGTGAAAATACTGTACACTCGGTGTTCCTGCACAGGCTTATATATTATGTCTTTTCTACCTGTAAATAAAGGCATTCAACTAAAGTAAATGTAAGAGCTGTATTAAAAAAAGAAAAATTAAATGGAAAGATAACTGATGTTTAAGAGAGTTCCAGATATTTTGCCTGTGGTGTAAAGTTTTAAGAACTTCCTTTAAAAGACAAAGAAAACAGAGATTTTCAGTACCAGATGTCTAGGAAGATCCCATTTGGATTTGAGCTACTTAAATTTGCAATCATGTATTTATACATCTAACAGAGCTTCTGTTTCCCCTAGAATCTGAAAATTAACTAGCTTTGTAGCATCTTCCTTGATCTGCCACCCGTGCCCTGAGGATTAGAGACTCCACCTGAGCTTGTTTTACAAGCATAACAGAAAAAATTAATCTCTGCTGGCAGCGATCCCACTGGGATACTGATGAATAATGATATCCCTCTCTTGCTGCCCTCTCAGTCCACTAGAAAAGCCACTCTAACCCAGCAACGTGGAAACCGCTGAAACCATTCCAGCTGTGGATTAGCAGGCAGTCAAGCATCCATCTGTTCTGTGTGAATCAAGAGAAAGCAAACATGCATTCTTATAGCTAAAGAAGAATTAAAAATTAGCATCTTATATGACTGCATATAGTAAATATTAAGACAATCACATATAAAAGAAAAAATAATCTATTTTCTGTTCCTCATGTGGTTTACATTTGCTTGTTCCCTTAAGCAAATGATAAAAGTGGGAATTAATCTCATTAACCTAGAGAATATTGTGCATTCAATGTTTTAATATGTTTAAGATAAAATTTCTTAATCTTGAAAGCATCAGTTGTACCTAAAAATATTTTCCAATAGACATGCATACACACGCTAAATAAATACAAGCAAACATAGCAGCATGCCTTCACCTTGACAGGAGAAGGATTTTAGAGACCTGTTGTGAGAGGGATTTTAGCCATTTTCTCACCCTCTGAGGTGAGAGGAATAGACTTGAGATATTTTCTCTTTCTGAAAACTAGTAGTTTGAATTGTCTCTGCTGGCTTGCTAGTCTTTTCCACCAGAAGGCAGAAAGGAAAGGTAGTGAGAAGTTGGCAAGTGGGCAATGCAATCAAACTGGTAATGTCTGATCGGACTCTGCCATGGGGAATAAGAGAGTGATCTACTATAAATTAAGGAAAGCTGTATTTGAGCATCATCCCAAATAAAATTACTTTAGAAGAGTGTGTAATTTGACAGTTTTCACATACAACAATATTTTGCCGGATGCTTGGCCCACATTCATTAAGCTGCAGAAGTGAAGATCTGCAACTGTTCTCTAAGAGAAAGCTTACTATGCCATACTGAATTTACAAATAATATATATTAACTTCTTCAAATGCTAAGAAAAGTTTTGGCCTTTTGGTAGGAAAATCCCTCTGCTATTTCTTCTAACATTATAGGTAGCATGAGCTAACTAAGTACCTGTGAAATAAAGCCTCTTGTAAATACTAGACAAATAATCAGAGATTCTGATTTCTTAAAAGTTCATCTATGATAATACATAACATCAACATTTGAAATAAAACTCAACCTTCCCAAGGTTCCATCAGAAAAAAAAAAGAATGAGTCAAAGAAAGAATCTAAATGTAAATAGGAAAATACAAGTGTCAGATACTTCATGAAGGAGCGATCAGTAATCCTCTTACGTCCTTTTTTAAAAAGAACTACTATACTAAAGGAACAATATACGCTGGATACCAATCTTGTATGATGTAATTATTTCAGCCAAACCAATTCTTATCCTGAAATTTGTGTTCCAATCAGAGAACAAGCTACAAAATGCCATCTTCTTTCTTAACAGTTTTACAAGTCTGAGCAGTAGCTGCTTTGCTGACAGAGAAAAATATGTGTGCCTTTAAAGAGCAGTCAGTAAGGCTGAGTTGGTGTCACTAAGCGAACTGAATTCTGTGAGAACAAATTCATCAGCAGTATAATTGCAACTGCTGTAATTCATAGTACAATAGTATAATTCTATCAAAAGGAAAGGCAATAACTAGAAACCAGTGAAGACAAAAGAACTGCAGGCTGCAGAGGGCCTAAATTTGCCTATCATAAGACTGCCTTCTGGAGTACCATACCTGGGGCATGAGAACCCACAGCCATTCATCAAAGCAGCACCACATATTATAAAATGTTCAGCTTTGTCTTAATAAAGATGCAGTTTAGAATGTCAGTTTTGTTTCAACAAACGTGAACGTTATTTCAACAAATAGCCTGTATATTTGAAAACAGAGCCATATGACCTGACGGATAAAAAAAGCCATTTCATTTTCAATATGAATACTTTGCAAAGCATTGTCAGCATATACACAACTAAGCATAGTTTGAAATCTCTCATATGACAACGGCTACAATTCTAACTGCCAAGTGGTAAATGAAAGACTTCTGTGCTAATATACATATGTAAACAAATAAATGGTGCACAGTTGACTTGCCTGCAGCTTTAAGCAGTCAGCTAAATCAAGCTTGCTATCACTGAACTTGCTTCTAGCATATATTCCAAGACAAGCACTGATTTGCCACAGATGGCAGCCAGCGTTCACATTTTGAAGTTCAAGACTGGGACAGCACTCCTGTCTACCCTAGCAGATGCAAGTGCAATAGCTTCCTGGCTCATCAAGATAGTTTTCATTGGTATACATGACTGTTTTGCTGCTATAGCTGCCTCTACAGCTCCTGTTGAAGAAATTTGTTTCCTCATTTCTTGGACAGAAATAGTTATGAAAGCAGGTGTCTGAAATGGGGATATAGCCTGAGGATACTGGCTTCCACCACCACAGCTATATACACATCCACAAGTGTTTCATTTGGAACCTGCACTGCAATT
>NW_010417394.1:77334-90363 GCF_000710305.1 Buceros rhinoceros silvestris | reverse complement strand
AAAAAAAAAAAAAAAAAAAAAAAATTAAAGATACTCTATTTTCCAAGATAATAGTTCTTGAGTTACGGCCTACCTTGTGGGAAATGAACATCAGAAACCTTTAACTTCAACTTTAAATTAGATATAACTTTCCTGAGTATTGATTCAGCTTTTTAAACTGGCAAGCAATGACAGAGTTGAGTAAGAAGATTGGAGGGGAAAAAAAAAAAAGAGATCTGTTAATCAGAGATTAGGAAGTCATGTGTATTGGAGACGGGAAGGTTTTCCGGTTTTGCATGTAATTATTTCTTATTGATGCCATAAAAATGAAAGACTTATGCCATGCTTAGTTAGCTGTCAGTGGTGAGCATTGTTGCTTTGATTTACCAAATGACTCTGATTTTTTGGAAAGGCAGGCAGCATACAATGCTTTCAAAGTAAAAGTCAAATAATCATTTGAAAAAAGAAAAATAAATAATTGTGTCGTGTTAGAAGAAATTACTATATTTAAGTACTACAGCAACATTCAAAACTGCTCCATCTACTGGGACGAGAGAAAATTCAAGACAAATTCAATGTGTGAGTGTTCATGTAAGTACTCTTACCACTAAGTACAAGATATTTTGAATATACTGGATATAGATGATGAAATTTGGATGCTATTAAAATTCACTGTAGCATTTTGTTTTATTTTCATGAAGCCAAATAAAATTTCAAAATTTAAACTATTTTATTAAAATCACTGTGATACTATCTGGATGTTCTGAGTGGGAACTGAAGCACAAATGTCTTAAAATACTAAAATCCAGTAAATATAAGCTGTATAAAAATTAGGTAGACGATTCTGGAAATGCCTGTGGTTAGGATGAAATTTATGCATGGAACAGTCCTAGGTATGAATTTATTGTGAAGAAAAGATTTGATGGTAAGTGGTAACAGTTTTTTCCTGTTATAAGGGGTCACTAAAATACACATCACAGCTGAGGCCTGTTCCTATTTGTATAGTGGCCACAGCAGCCATGTTCATATTGTGGAGAATGCACAATATACGTGAAAATCAAATACGTAAGTTTTTTAAAGGTTAGCAAGTAACATAATTGCTTTACATTTGATAGAAAGTTTACATAAAAAAGCATTTCTATTCTTGACACTGAAATGCCATCTTTAAAAAGAATAACAAAATCAATATAGCCTTGCTGTATTTTTATACTGTGGAGAAAATTATAGTAGCACTTTAATTTCCTTCTGAATTGAATGGCACTGTAAATTTAAACTAGAAAATGATTGACTTAGGAGGACTGATCTGATTTTTTTTCTGAAAGGGCTCATAGAATGAAAAATCAGTTTTATATAATATATTAAAAAAACCCAAAAGCAATATTTCTACCATGGCTTGCAAAGAAAATATTACACAAAACAGGTCACATTAGCTTGGTCTTCAACAACGTTTTTGTAACATTAATTCCTCCTTTCCTGCAAATAAGACTATTAACCAGATAACCGGGTAAGTGTAGTAACAAATCACCCAAAATCATGAAACTAGAGGATCTTGCCATCACAATTCTGACAGACCTTCTTTCCTCAGGGTATAACAAACCTACAGTTGATTTAAAAAAGATTTGTGGCGACTGCTGATTTAGTACAGAAACTGACAAAAATTACCCCAAAGTATCTCTCACCGTTTTTCACTCAGGCTTCTGTTCTCACCTCTGCACCTAACTTTCAGAATAAAAGGAAACAGCCTTTCAGTACCTCAGGGAAATCCACTCTGTCAGTAATAATTCATGAACACTTTCTCATCAATAATACTTAATGCAAGAAGCACCATAACTCAACAGTGATTAAGCTCATTTGGATTACTACTGTCTGAAGCACGTTAGGAAAGTTTTAAAGAAAGCTCTGTGGAAAAGCATCAAACATTTTCTCTCAGAAAAATGATGGAACCACCAGCACAAATCAGTTACAAAAGTAACTGAATCTTAACTTTGCCTGCTAACTGCAAATCCAAGACAGATTAAAAACCTCAAGTACAGATTTACTGAGAGGAGAAGGGAAACCATGAGGGGATTGTACCCCACTTGTTTTAGAACTTATTACTGCGTACTTCCAACAGGACTGTGGGGCTGCTCCCATATGCCATGCTCCCATTCACGTTACGGATACTTCATCCCCTAAACCATGCTGAAAAAAATTCATTTGATCTTGCAGAACGCTGGCAGATGATCAAATGAAAAGACAAAATAAAAACAGAGAAACGAACAGATACTGGGGAAGACTCTGAATGGTCCTAACTACTAAGTGGAAACAAATCTTGCTATAAAGTGACTTTTTTGAGTGACCATCAGCAGTATAAACAGGATGACTCAAGACTACTTTTTCACATGAGTTCTGACCCCTCCCATCCGCATAGGAAAATATTGATCTGAAACTCAAAATCCCTTAATCAAACTCAGATTTAAATCCCTGAAAACGATCACAAATTTCTGATATCTTTAATGCAATCTCACTTTTCTCTTGGCTTTGTTTTAAACAAAGCTTTGCTCCTTTTCAAGGTGCACACTGACAATTTCAAACCCACAACATCAATATTTTCTTTGTAACAATTATACACCTCTGCCTTCCTTATGTATCTCAGACAACTCGTAAATGTCTAAAGGTTTGCAAGATTATGAACATCACCACCAAAAAGAGACCCACATGTCAAATCTTTTGGACAGTTATTCTTAAATAACAAGAGTCCAAAATTCAAAACTTTAAAACTGAGTGATCAGCAAAATTTTCACAATTGTAATTACGTTTTGCAACAATAACAAGCCGTTTGTACTATAGCTACAGCATTCAGTTACAGCATCATTAAGAGATTCTTCGAATTACTTTTTAAATATCCTTTTCCCTCAGGATTTTCACTTATAGCTAATTAGACTACTTACTCCATGCCATGTAATTCCCCATGGCCAAAACTGCTAAATGCTTCAATAAGAAGGAGGAGGGCACCAGTGGAGCAAGACAGATGTAATGTCATTGGTTAACAATAGAGGTGTGAAACAACTGCCCTAATTATAAACCTCATTAATTCACAGTGTTTAGGGGAAAAAAAAACCCTTGGCAATAACTCTGTTGAAATGGCAACTCTTTTCAACACTACATCAGATTGAAAAAAACCTTTCAATTTATGCCTCGACCAGACAGAATAGTAATTCGACTAGTAATTATGAAACCCAACATCTGCATAAAAGGTAAGGAAAAATTGTCAGCTATAATGGCATCCAACAGTCATACATCCTTTTCATCTTTCAAACTGACACATTTTGATGCCTAACTGATATTAATTTTACTCTCTTTGCTCTTAAGACTGTAAATAGACGATTTCCAAGACTATATTTCCAGAAAAAAAATTTGGAAGAATTAAGGCAAGATTAATGAATTTTAAACTTTACAATCTCTGCCCAAACCTAGGGTTCTAGGTTTCACCTACAACAGAAATATTTGCCATTTATCTTTGTGCTTTATGGCTGCAAACTGTTTCAGTAGACGAGGAGCCCTTACATAAGGTAGACCGCACGAAGTTCTACTTCCATCATTCATCTTCCATATGCTGCTCACTACTTAGGCAGTGCCATGAAAAGTCCCCCATCTCTGCTAATGCTATTCTCAAACTTTCCTTGTCCAAATTTGTCTGAAAAAACCAAAAAATCTGAAGTTTCTAGGTGGATAAAAATTGCTCAAGGGAGAAGGAGAGATCTTAAAGAAACAGAAGCTGGAGTAAAGCTCTCAACATTGTCTTATTTAACTTCTGTTCACTAGTGGGTATTTATTTTTAAAAGTTTTCAGTTATTTTACATAAATAGCATAAACAGGAATTGTGTTTGATTACGATTTTGAATTCAGCCGAATACACTGACTTTCATTTCATATAATTAGCAACGCTTTCTGACCACGGAACAACAGATATTGCAGGGTCAGTGACAGCAATTCTTCTATTTAGGTTGTTTAACACTTCCCATTATAGAAGATTACTGTGGCCTTTATTTCTGAGCTGGAAGCCTCCGAATGTTTGCAGCAGGCAATTTAGCTTTATCAGGAAGAAAGTCTCTGTACTAGAAAAGTGGCTTACCTGGTGTCATAAAATCCTGATCAGGTTTATTGAGATACAAACTGTTGAACAGCACTATTTTTATTTTTCTTTTTCTACTCCTCCTCAGAGAAATTCTGGCAGCATGTCAAAATAATAATGAATATAAAAGTAACCTACATAAATATTGTAAGATGGGACTCTAGATTTTGAAGTGCTAAAGAATGTTAGAGAATTTGGGCCACTTGTAAAATGTATATAATATAACAGAGACTATAATCATAAGTGGGCAGAAATAAGTTTTCCTTGATAATACTCAGGCACTTCTTGTTTTCAAATATGTGTGTACAAGTGGAGTTATACCATTTTGGAAAAGAAGATTTTGTAGATATAACTACTTCAGTAATTAAAAAGGAAAATGGAGTAAAACCTAATTCTTTTATGATGAGAGTGTAATACTATCACACTGCATCATATACTGTGTCTCCAGATTTGTACCCTAAAATCTTTTGCCTTGCATTGCACTTCTCTACTAAGCAGTCACTGGGCTAAGTGTACGAGCTGGCATTATTGCAGGTTATGACCTCAGGGATGGTGAGGCGGCTGAGAGAAGGAAAAGGCAGCATTTTAGCAAATAGGTCTTCCCCATGTGTCCCCCGCTTCTTAAAAATGCTGTATTTTCCAGATTATCCCAGTGCAAAGTGACAGCCCTGGTGCAGATTTAGGATGTTATTATTCCAGCACTTTAGTATTATATTTAACTTAGGAAAAAAAAAAAAAATCAGATTTGTATAGACCTTGATCATTATAAAGGGACATAGGAAGAGAATCAGGTGTATACAATAATTTTCATGTACTGATTAGATGAAACGTCAAAAGTGATTCAGGTGTATTACCCAAAACAACAAAAAATGAAATTACAGATTAAGGAAGAAAGGCTTTTCTGAATTTCGGGATGTTTTCTCATATGCTTGCGTCTTTAAGAGTCATGAGTTACATATGTTTAAGTTAAGAAAATATTATCACTTACTGTCAGAATTAAGAGCAATTCTTCAATATTGCTTTCAGGTTTCAACTGATCTTTGAACATCCCAATAGTTGGATGCTTCAAATAGTAATATGAAGCAATGCGGCCGTATGTCAGAGGTTCAATGCTGCGATTATCCTGTTAGAAGAGCAATCAAATATACATGGTTCCTATGTGGTTCAACATAAATGGTGCCTACAAAAGTGTAAAAGTATTTTACGACTACTTTAAAAGACAGAATAGCAAAAATTACATAGCATGCTAATTTAGCCGCAACATCAATTAAGCTCAATTTTCAACGTAAGTCTTACAAATAGCTCCACAGTCATACGCTAACTCAGGAGCATGTATCTTGCTGGTCCCAACTTTTTGGAATGTGTATTTTGCTGAATCTTGTAAAGCATAGATTAGTCTTACCTCCCCAATTTCAATACAGTAGGAGCATTCCAAATCGAAGAGGGATTTCTCAACAAGGCTCGAGAGGTACTTATTCATAGTGTCATGGCTCACATTATCCAAGTTATAGTAACTAGATAAATGGAAAACAGATGCATTACATGACTATTTTTTACACTCCAAAGATTTTTAACAACAACATCTTGTAGGAAAACTTACAAGGCTGCTGTAACACACATACATATTTAGAATGGCAAATATCCACATTAAACAATTAAACACATAACTATTCCCTTGTATAGTCTAACAAGAAACTAGTGGCTCTTAAACGGTTTGGAAGAGTAACCAGAATACAAGTGTGCATATGGAAAGATGATAATTTGTCTATTCATGGAAAGGTTGATACAAACAGACATGGACTGGCTATATTTTGTTAGTAGAAAAATTTTCCATAGTGTATTTTCCTGATCATATAAGTATGAAAGTGCACAAGCAATGAGAGAACAAGCAACAGCATTTTAACTTCAAGAGAAAGGAAGGAAACTCACTAAACATAGCAACTGTTCTTACATCCTGGAACTCTGAAAATAAAAGCTAGGCATATAGTGACATCTCTTGAAAAAGTAACCTTACACCAATCCAAATGTTGGTGTTTGTTGTTATATTTCCATGTCATTTTATTCTCAAAGTTAAAATTGCTGAAAAATGGAATAGAGTGTTTGTCAGTGTGGTTACATCACGTGCTCCTTTCCAAATAAAAATGGTGTAGGTCAACTATGTACAGTAACAATGGCACTTAGTTATCTGTATGAGGAAAAAATGTTTGTAAAGTGTGCCAAAACATACTGTTATGCCAGTGTATAAAAAAGACACAGTGACTGAAGTTCACACTCCTTAATTGTAGAACTTAAGTTGTATTACAAGATTCTTACTCACACAAACCAACATAATTTCAGGGAGAGCTTTCACCTAGAAAACTCCACATAAAAATGTAGTAGGAGCTTGTGTCCTTATTTCTACAAAGACACCAATTCAGAAAGTAACAATTAGGTTCGGTAAAGAAAAGCTGAGCATGCTCACAAAAGTTTAAAAATTCTGAATTTAAGCAATTAAAAAATCAATTTCAAAATGGCATTCAAACAAACAAAAAATGTGATGACTTACTCAAATGTTAAAAAGTACAGTAAAACAGATTGTCCCTGCTCATCTAATTCTGTAAAATATTGTTGCACAAATAGACTGCTGAGATCGCTGCAACAATGAAAGATGCTCCTTTGTTCATACTAGCTGCTTTACTCAAATTTTTGCTACAAGGTACTCAGCATCCCCACTGGGGACAATACCACATGGAGTAATGGAGAGTAGGTTCTTTCAGCGTAATTTCTGCAGGTGAACAACAGGCTGCAAAACAGTGTGCCGAGAGTCATTTTAGTGGATTTTACCTAGTTTCAGCTACTCCTGAGTTAGTCTTTTTAACTTCCTTTACTGCCAATGGAGAGAAATGTGTGTTTGCAGAGCGCTATTCATCTGAAGTATTTTATCTATCTGCTTTAGGATGAGGTGAAATGTAGTCACTGACTAAAAAAACGGCACTTCAGATGATCAGTTCGGTTGTTCATGATATATTTGGGCAGATGAATCCCATTCTCTGATTAAAGCTCTATTTCATTTATTGTAATGCTGCTGTTAGCAAATTTCAAAAGATGGAATTGCATTATTATATAATACAAGCATCCTTCTATGACTCTTTTATCAACAGAATCTGATTTGCTTTTCTTAAACAGAGTTTTTAACATTTAGTTTTTTGAATAGCAATAGCATAAATAAAAGAGCCTGCAAGCTAAATAGCAGTACAGTAATTTCCAGATTTTTTCCCCAAAGTATGGGGTTCATTCTCTGATGCTTTTAATGTTCACTTACAGTTGGGTAAAGTTGGGGTAAAACACTACTACCATAAGAAACAGATGTAAAAAATCTGTTTGGATAGCAGGAAACAGTCAGCTACACTGGACAAATGGCAGTGAAGTACTCAGCTTTCTAGTATTTTATACGGGTTCATGATGAGATTATCTCAAGTATTTAAATCATAGCTTCGTCCAAATCAGAACAAAACAAATATTTATACCGACTACAAGTTTTATAGACATCCATACGTTATAAGCCTTAGGCAAAGAAATTTTATTTCTAGCAAAAGTACTCTAACATTGTTTTCAACGCAACTTAATTTTCATGAGTCCCCTTTTAAATTTACTGAAGTAAAATAGTAATGATAAAAAATGGGCAATATTTCCATCTGCACCTTTTATCTGCCTGACATCACCGAACAAATTTAATTCTACTCACTAGCAGAAATTACCTTGTTACATTTTGTTTACCTTCTGAAAATAATTGAGCAAATTAACTACATAAGTTGTTTAAGGATGTGAAAAGATTTTCTATTTTATACATCTAAGCCACTAATGATTCGTTAGTATTTTTCTCTAAATTGAATATAACACCACTGAAATGATTATAATTAAAACACTTTGTTGTCAGTATTCAGACTTTTGCAGTATGATTTTAGCTCTGCTATTTGCAGTACCACAACATTGATGATGAATACTGATAAAACAGAAGAAAAGATATGGGCAATACTCTGGAATTCTTTGAGACTGTAATTTAAAACACTGGTTCAAGCAGATTTTGTCTTGTGCTCTGCCTAATTTGCAGTATTTCACACTCAAGTTGTAATCATAAAAGGCATTATAATGCCTTTTAAAAACTAAATGAATTCTAAATTTGCCGACTTTTGGTAATTCTTTGACTGAGGAGTAAATATCTAGCTGCAATAAAACAACGTAAAGAAAAATCTTAAATCATTTGTAATCTTGAGTGAAGTGGTACCAGTGTGTTTTAACTAGTATCTATAATGGGGTAAATACAATTTTAAGCACAGCCACAGGAGCGTCTTGGTCACTTAATGCATTTTCCCCCAATAAAAAGCAAAGCCATTCACCTAGAAAGACTATGTTAAAATCATTAGTGAAAACACGGGCGTCATGACATTAGACAGTACTTTGAATGTGCAGGCGTAAATGGAAGCTGAATTTTGCATGTTGGTATGCTCCACGTATAAAAACTGCACTGTATGTGAGTTCCTTTATGAAGCTGTATTACCTAACTATTTAATTACAGATAAAGAATAAAAACAATGCAGTTTCATGCTCACTGCATTGAATCATCTAGTCATTATTTTCCCTCTGCTATAAACAGACAGCCTACCTTTTTATCAGCACACCATTTCATTTATTTCACAGTGAAGCCCAGTTTCACAATAATTGACTTGTCAGAAGCTCTAATTTATGAGGCTGGGCTCTGTAAGCCTTCTCCTATATTGGACTCAACCTGCACACAAGCAGGGTTGAATATTTACAATGCTGTTAACAGGTGCTGAGTTGTTTAATGATTCTAATAGCCAGAAGCGTTCTGAGAAAGCCAGCGGGATCACAATTACAGGCTGTTTGAACACAACAATTACTCGTCCCCTGAGAGGTGTGAAAGTCAAAGGCAGTTTTATCCTAACAGCATCTAGCACATGGGCAAGACAGGCTAACTTCCATTAGTAGTCCACTGGGAAAAAGCAGTAACAAACCTCTAGGTATCATAAAAATTTACAAAGTATGTAAAAATTTAAGCAATTGAAAACTGAAGGAACTTCTTATTGTCTTTTAAATAATACATTTAAAATCCCAAACCTTGGAGATCTTAGCAAGAACAACAAACTGTGAAACATGAACTTATTGCTCTAATCTAAGGAAGTGTGGAATTTCATCAGCTGAGAAAGACAGAGAGACGTGCAGGAACATAAAATGTAGATGAAGTTACACAAAACATTTAGGATTTAATGTGAATGGTGGCAATCATTTCCTGTTTAGCTTATGTAAACCTGACCTGAGATCTCTCTGGGAAATTTTTCATCAGCCTTGAAATGGTCTTGCTATAACTGTCAATGCTGTGAAGTCATTTGTTGCAGCACCATGTTTTTTATGTTTAGATTATACGGTAGTAATAGTGACACACATAATGAAAATCAGTGGCAGCATCAGCCAAAAATATTAAAAGAAAAAACTTACTAGCCAGAAGGCCTTTTGAAACAAACACACACACAAAAAAGAGGAACCTACAGCATTCGCTTGATAGCAAGAAAGTATGCTTTCAGAGATTTTTACAGGGCAGAATTTTATTACGAACAAGTATGGGGGAAGTGCAGACAGTAATTTTTGTAAATCGCTTTACTGCAGCCATCAATTGTGTTTACTTCAGTCAGCTTGTGGCCTTCAGCAGCTGCCATCTTCAAATGGTACCATGGAAATGGTACTGACTATATGGCACAATTGATGGACCTTCATAGCCAGAGAGCTATGAACCAACGTACCAACTCACTTCTGTTGTTAAGGCATCACTGACTGACGCTGGAGTCCGTGACTGGCTTGTTAAAATGCACTGCAGCATGTGCAAATGTTGCAGACAGAAAACTCTATCTGTATTTCACTTGTATCGTATTTTCTTGCATTCACAGATTTGCTTATGCCAGGTATAAGAAATAGATACATTGCTATCTTTAATCAGTTTTTAGTATATTGCACTTTGTGGTTATTTAAGAAGATAAAAAAAGAGTCTAGTTTCTCTGACATCAGCCAGGTTTTTGCCTCCACATCAGTGCTTCTAATTAAAATATTTACCAGAAAGTTTACCTCCTAAATGTGTTCATAAGAAAGGAAATCAGAGGCAATAGGCACATGTAAGTTTGCTAACATATTGATTGGGCATTTATTTGTCCTATGATATATTCCAGAAGATGATTCGTGCAGGTAAATCATATCCAAGAGTTGGAAGACAACTATATGAATTTGCTTTTGGAATGGGGAGATGCAGGGTCTTCAGCTCTGCATTCTCACCTAAGACTGCAGCAGACTGGTGAACAGGAGGTGGGGGGCTTCCCAGCCTGACAGAATCAGAAAAACTTTATTTGTGTGAATAACTTGCTAAAAGCATACCATGAACTACATTCCTGTACTTGTTACATCACTGTGACACTAATAATTTAAAAGAACAAGCCCTTGTTACGAAATTCATAATAATGCCTATAGCTGTTACTTATGAAGTATATATACATGCACACAGATCTGAATGTGACTGTAAAAGAAAGAACCCACCCTGACAAACGTCTGTGTACCGACTTACAATATGGATCTTGGTAATTGCTGCAGCGTAACACAGCCACAGCTTCTTAGCTTCTGTTCTTAGCAGCTACTGCCAAACTTTCCCATTTTTATCTCAGTCCAGTTACTTTCACTTTTTTCAATAATCACCCATTCTGACATAATTCCAGACCAGCCCTAAAATTCTGAATAACTCTGACCCCATCACTGAAATACATATTATTCCATCCAGACTGGTTGAGATTAGCTGCACCTCAATATTGGAGCAGTATATAATAATAATTTTTATTCACTTTTTTTCACATGCTACTAGACATCCTCAGCTAATCATACTGAGAAAAGGAAATTCAATGTAAAATATGAGTGTACAATGATAAGAGCATCAGTCTGAGATACTTTAATTTATAATTTATGCTATCTTATTCTTTCAATACAGAAAACTTTGTAAGACTGACATAAACTGGAACACCCTCCTCCCCTCCCCCCCCAACAATAATTCTCAGGATGAATTAAATTTTTTCAGGTCTTCACAAGAACTTTAGATAGAAAACTGATTCTATGAGTGTGTACATACACACTCTCATATATATTTATAAATAAATAAACTACACACATTACACATCAAATCACTGTTAAATTCTCAGAACATCTAAAAATTAACTTTCCAAATGAAAGGTGATTCTGCTTAACTTTACACATGTTGTAAATTTCTATTTCTTTTTCACTGCACGTGTATCTGGAAAACATCATAACCTGATTTACAGAAAATGATTGCCATAGCCATTTCTCTTTTGTAGAAAGTTGGAGATTATCATCTTTTATAAGGGTAAAAGAATGAAACAGTGAAGGAATTTCAGCCAAGGAAAGGAGACAGCCAAGCCTCTCAAAATAGTCCCTTTCAAAGAACACGGCACTTCAGTCATCTGTCTTCTATGATCCTGATCAAGTAAAGAACATATCAACTAAAGTTGTATGTAGAAAGGAGAACACATTGTAGTACTTGACTGAAGTAGCACAGGAACTTCAACTTAATGTGCAAATTCAAAAACATCTGCGTTTAGGAATAATTACTTTTGGAGGAGGATATTGAGACAGATACACTTTGATAAACAGTTTTACGTGGACCACCCCTCTCACTTGCACATCATGTCCCAAACAACATGCTCGTGACTAGTCCTTGTGCCTCTGAATGAAACTAGCGCTCAGCTACTCCACTCTCCCCAGTCCACAGGTCAGTTCCTCTTCTTAACTAGACAGTTAAAACCCATTTAACAGGTATCAGGGGTTCATCAAACAAGAAAATTAAAATGGTTTGGTGGAAAGAATTATTGTAACATGCAAACATTTTCAACACCACCATTAGAAAAGCCATTATTACAAGTCTAACAAGTTAACTCAAGTGTCCAGGAAAAAATTCCGTAAAGACTGCACGTTTAGAAGAAACTTGGATACTTAGAGTAAAAGGATACTTTGATCTCTATTTTACAACAAGGGTAGATTAACATTACTTAAACAGTACAAACTGTAGGCTTTCAGTAAGGCATTTCATGATACTGGACTGGAATAGAATGATCCTAGATTTGTTTATGCAGCTTTAATATACAAGTAGCTAAAACTGGCAATAAATGAGAATATAAATCTTCTGCATATTATCTAAGCACATTATTTTGGGGATTTACAACATCATATGCAATGACTTTTATGCCAATGTATCCCAAAGCAATTCACCAATCATGCATATGGGAATTACTTATTCACCACTAAGGTACAATCACCTGCTGGCTGACAAATAGTTCTCATTTCACAGTGGAGAGGAAGTCAACAAAATTTGAGGCAGGACATGATAAAGAACACTATAGCAAGTGACTGAGTGGTGTTGTGTAACTACCCAGACCAAAATTCAGCCGTTGTGATTCTATCCTTCTGAAAAAAAAAAAAACCAAAACCAACCACAACCCTAAAACCTTTGGATTTATTAAGGGCCACAAGTAGTTTCTGTTTGGTAACATCAATCTTTTCATATGCTTATCTGTGGCACAATGAACTTTATTATCGTATTGCAATTTATTCAAAGTTATCTCAACTAGCACTGACTTCCGTTCTATTTCCCTTTGATGTATCTCATTCAAACAGTGACCACGCTGGAACTGTGTGAAAATATCACAGATAGTTCCAGGAACTCTGCTAATTGGGTAGTTTAGTAACTTTGGAGGAAACTTAATAGAATTTATTATCATGTCAAACAATTGAGAGCATGCACATCCACTGCATTTGGACTTGGTACCTAGAAGTGACCTCTGACACAGCCAACAACATCCTTCGTTTTTCTTCCTGCATGACTGAGTACAGCAGGA